>NC_041356.1:670000-829999 GCF_900634415.1 Cottoperca gobio | reverse complement strand
CGAATAGAATTGAGAAAGAAAAACTGCGAATCTGATCTGATGGGCAGAAAGAACAGAAAGATTGATTATAATAAAACGAGAGAAACCGAGTGTGCAAATCCATATTAATTGTGTGTAAATAAAGGGAAATATTACCTCTCAGATATGAAAAGTTAATGTGAATTTTAATTTGAACTTTATGTACATAGAAAAAGTCTTAGATCTTTGATTTCAGCTATGAAAAATGGGAAGTGGTTCTACATGGGATATGCAGTATATTTTCCTTCAGTGTTTAGTTTTAACTAATTTAAAAAAAAAAAAGGAATTAGAAATGACGTTATCTGAGTCATACGGGTGCGTCTTCCAACCTGTGTCCCCCTCCGTCATGACTCACTTCAGGGGATCTCCCAATACCAATGCCCACATTTTAAAGAGGTAAGCTCCGGTGTTCAATATTATCAAGGCTACGTGGTAAAGTCCTGACTGTGTTTGGCCATCACTTTAGCGTATTATGGCAGTTGAGGTGGTTTGGGCATCTAGTAAGGATGTCCACCTGGGCGCCTCCGTAGGGAGGCCTGGCTCCAGGCATGTTCAAGTGGGAGGAGACCCGGTCCGGTGGAGAGATTAATATACAACGCTGGACGGAACGCCTCGGGGATCCCTCAGTAGGAGCTGGGCGGTTGGCCTGGAAAAGGAAAGTTTGGGGTTTCCATACGGAGCTTGCTGCCCACGCGACCTGACCCCGGAATAAGCGGTTAGATGATGATGTATTATAGGGGTTCCGTTTCAGGGTTTTAGGTTCGTAAATAAGTATTGCTCACATTCGTGAGTTTTTTTTGTTTACAGTTTTAATAAATGTATGTAAGTACTGTTACTAAATAAACTTAACGTTTCCAAAAAACATTTGATTTATGTTGTTTCCTTTGCGAAGCGGGGTCTTAACAATCCAACATTAAATATATGTGATCTTTGAACGTTACGGAAGGTTATATTAATCCCATTAGTTCGGTGACACTTTTAGCCAAAGGCATTTACATGTGGATACAACCCAAAAGTACACCAACTTCATCAACATGCTAAACGGCTCCAAGTGCTACACTTAAAGTTAGTTTGAATGCTAATTGTACTACAAAACAGGAAGTTTAGTGAGCTGGTACTTAAAACTGTGGATGTTTGTTTGTTGGCGCTGCAGTGTAAACTTCCACATGGATTAAAGGTGTATTCATACCACTTTAGAGAATCTCTCCAGCAGCTCTGGTTCTTGGTTTACTGTAGGCCATCAGGAATGCGATGAGAGCATCACAGTTGGGGCCACACAGCTTCATACTCCACTCCTCCAACTGGAAAAAAATACACAAGACCGATCTGACAGCCTGCGTCTGAAGCAATTTATAAATTTGAAATCAGCCAGAGGCTGAACAAATAAGTATATTACAGAATAATACAGGACAGTATCCACTGTCTACCTCTTCAAATACCCCGCTCCCTACCAAGGCCTGTTTGTCGTGTTTAGGCGATCTTTAGGGGGAGATAGCAGGTCACAGAATATGCTACATATAAGGGGGGTAATGAAAACATGAAACTTGAAGATGTAGAACGCAGCTTCATGACTGCATGTCAAGATGTTTCTAGTATGTGTAAAAATAAAAAATAATTAATCTTAAGTAATTGTGAAAGTTATAAGGGCTTAAAACACTTGATGGAAGTATATGATGGCAGTTTCTATACTCTATACGTTTTATACTTGGTTAAACTAATTTAGTGTTGAAGGTTCCATTTTTGAACCAAAGCGAGTGTGATGAAAGAATTCTAAGATGTCCTCCAAAATGTAGCACAAAAAAACTGTGTAAAAATGGTGCCTGTAATTGGGTATCATAAACGTTGACATTTTATTTTTTGGGAAAGCCTCAGTCTGAAGTTTTTGGTTGAAAAAGTCAGTTGAAAATGAGGCTGTTGTGTTATCCTAGAGATCATGACAGCTCATGTTATACAGTGAGGTCAAGAAAAAAGGCTATCACTGCAATGAAATGGCTACTATAGTGACTAACATCATACATGAAAACCATTTGGCTCATTGGCTGCACAAGAGACTCAGCTTTCCAGTCATTTCCAATGTATGCAATTCCAGGACTGCAGAAACCAGTTTTAGAATAAGAAAAACACATTTGTACTGCATGTTTTTTGCCCCAACCTGCATGTGATTAGTAAAGTGGGCATGTGTGTAAAGTGGATGATCGTGGGTATCCATAAAACTCATTCAGGTATCTTGAGGTGGGAAGTCAAAGCACCCTTTTGAAATGTCTATGCCATCCATAACTTGGAGATTTAGTCTCCTTCCCAACAAGCTAGCATGACATGGTTTGATTCCTCAGGTTTTCCAAAGGAGTTTAAGAGGCCACCATGAAGTGTATAGATCATAGATTCACCTGGGTGGGACAGTGACCATCAACATCCAGGAAGTAGAAGAGGCCGCCATGCTCTTTATCCAGCCGTACTGATAAGGGAGCTCCATGAACTTGTTGATGGCAGTCCTCTGGAGCTCTTCGTCCTTCTGCTCAACACTGAACTGAAGCAGGAACCAGCCTGCTTCCAGGGCGTGGCCTGAGTCAGAATGTGGGAGAGACAGACAGGAAATGGAAAATGTTGAGGTTGGCAAAATGCAACAGGAAAATATCTCAACTCAAGCTCCACTCATGCACTCACTGTGCTCGCCATCATCTGGCAGACTGCAGGGTTTACCTGGGTTCAGCAGTCGGCCCTGGCATCCCGGCAGCTCTGCTCCTTCCACGGACACATTCTCTAAAATAGCAGTGCCTTCTCTCTGTAAGTTACAAGATAAGAAAAAAAAGGACACATTGACATTAGTGAGAATGAGAATTACTACACAACAAATCCAGCCCTACAAGATAACCTTACTCAACAGTATGTTCTTTAAGTATATTGATACATTTGACTGGGTGACAAAGTCCTTGAATGGACAACTTACATCAGTGTTTATGTGGAAATTACATGGACAACAAATCATCACAAGTGGCATGATGCTCGTGGAATCACAAACAAAGATCAAGTTGCTTTAAATGTGTTTCACTGGAGGTTCCTTGCCAACAACACAAGTTTGTATCTGCATCACGAGTTTCTCCACAGCAGAGCTAAATACAACTGTGGCTGAGTTAGCATAGTAAGCAATTTAAAGCTGACAAGAACTAATGGCACATACTGAGTATACAAATGATTAGTGTGCAGTGGACTAGCTGCAGCAGAGTACTTTCAGTCCATGGTTTCATATATGCGTTTGCTGTGACTCTGGGTCTCCATTGAAGTCTACTGTGAAGCCTGGACACACCAGTATTTTAAACAGAGCAATTTCAAATTAAAATCAATTCCTTTCAATGGAATCACCACCAGTGATGTGCTCATGTTTTTGGTTGAACTGAGACTCCAGATTCTCAAAAGTCAACTTGACGAGCGAACAAATGTTGAGCAGTTGTGAATGCGTAAAAGAAGAACCCAGAGCTCGCATTAGTTCATGCAGAGTACAAACCTTGTGAGGATGCTTTTTCACTCACAGATACTGTTCTGTGCGCTTGTATCTAGTGTATGCACTTTTATGTTTGTGGGTTTTGGGAGTTATTTAACGGCTAAGTATCTGACCAGTTTAAAACTAACTTTAATCATCTGTGTGAACTGAACTTTGAGCTAGCTCTAGTGAAGTGTGATCAGCTAGCTTGCAGAGACAAAAAACATCTGCGCAAATATTTGTTCAACTTCTGGTGATCTTTGACCTACGAATGTGGTAACTAGCTTGAAATGTTATTGACATAGCATGTTCCAAGTTGGCTAGTGTGTTTGCGGTTAGCTCACCTGCTACAAAAATTTGCCAATAAGCCCTGTGGGGAGTCCCTACATCACCGAGTCTCACACCACCTATCGCAAATGAACTTGAGCTGTGCTCCCCTCTTGCCCTAACTGTTGTGAATCCAAGCCGACTAAAGTTGAAATAAGATACGCACCTTTGGATTTTCTTTGCAATATTCTTTTAAGCTATGCGTTAGTACTGATGATGTTACAGTAGCCTATGACATGAACTTTCCATACCTCAGCTTTTGCAGAGTGAACCCCACAAACTAATTATCAGCACTTTATGAAGTCATTTGAACCACAAAGCATCAGTTCTATGTGTCCACACCTGGATGTGTTGAAGAATCTTCTGTACACACCAGCTGGCCAGCTCTCTGTACTTCTGAATAACCTCTGGACCCCGACCTTCAGTTAGCTGCTGCACCAGACACAACAGCATCATGGGAACTGCCATGCTGTTGGCGGGAACGTCTCCAGGAAGCTGGGGCCGGCCCAGGCCTGACGAGTCCACCCTAACCCAGCAGATCAACTGCTCCATCATCTGTTCAGCCTCCAGCTAGCAACACAACAGAGCAGAGGCCAGCATATCAGTGACAGCGCAATAATGCTGTAGGAATGAGAGGGTGGTTGGAGAAGGATCAAGCAATGTTCAGGCATGTTTACCAAGAAATGAAAGCTTCCATATTACTCAGCCTTGTGTAAATTAAATCCCTGGTGAACTATGTATGTCCACATGACACACAGCGTAGCTAGCAACAAAACACATTAGCTCCCAGGCACTAAAAGTATGGATTTTTAAACAAACTGGTTCTGACTAATGCAACATTTATCTATATGAACTTCCATACTTGAAACATTTTATTTTCAGTGTATCAATGCAATGCCGATAAAGTCACCCCCCTCATCTTTTTATTCAATCTAATGACTTTAGTGATCTCCTGATTTTTCATCTAGTGTCACTATCAGTTCAGAAGTTAAAGATCTCAGGCCACAAAACAAGCAGGGTAAAAACTGGAAATATTATCCAAGTATATCAATCTAGTTTTAATATCGTTTATTTACCTGCATGTCCTCGTCCCCAATGACCCTGCTCAGTTCGTCCATGGCCATAATATAGAAACACTCACTGAATATAGTTCTCTGAATCTTGACTGCTTTACCATCTCTTGTTAAGCAGAAGGCACACTTCCACTGGCCACTGCTGCCGCAGGAGACCCGAGCAAACTTTCTCAGGAATGCTCCTCCTAAGATGCAAACAGAATACAACATTAGCTTATGATTAGACCCACCATTATGAGCAAAAAGAATAAATCCCTTTACATTCTTTCTTTACCAGTGCAGTGCTCGTTCGGGATGTGCTCGTGCTGCTGCTTCTTGGGTTTCAAAGTGAACACTGCAGTCTACGCATCATGAGTGCCAAAGCTTCCATACATATTTTATACCCCATTAAATTACCTCTTAATATTCGGTTTACATTTTTTTTATGTTTTAAATTTCAATTCTGGCATATCTTACACATTGCACCTTTAAAGTAGTTTTCATTCAGACAAAGGTGTAACATGTAAATGTTTGCTTTATTCATTCAGACATGACGGGACATTTTAGAGGCACAATGCTTACACATTCTTGATGGTGGAGAACAGTTGAAATAGTAATGATATGAAGGAAGAAACATTTTTTCTGTTCTTTCACAAGCTGTCCCAGTGATGGAATTAATAAAAAACACAAAAAGGGACCACGAGCTGGGCCTCAAAATACAAAAATCAACAGTTGGAGTTGTTAAGTTCTTCATAGTGGAAATTTCCTTCATAGAAGAAAATAAGAACAACCCCAGGTTTCTTTTCAGCACTGTAGCCAGGCTGACAGAGAGTCACAGCTCTACAGAGCCTTCTATTCCTATATCTCTCAGTAGTGACGACTTCATGAGCTTCTTTAACGATAAAATTATAATTATTAGAGACAAAATTAATCTCCTCCTGACCTCAATTGGTAATGACTTAACTTCAACCACTGGAATTTTAAAAACATCTGTAACTCCTGAAATATATCTAGACTGTTTTACTCCAATCAACCTTAACCAACTAACTTCAACAATCTCATCGTCTAAGCATCAACCATGTCTTTTGGACCCGATTCCAACTAAGCTGTTTAAAGAAGTTTTACCCTTAATTAACACCTCGTTATTAAATATGATCAACCTGTCTCTATTATCTGGCCACGTACCACAATCCTTTAAAGTAGCTGTAATAAAACCACTTCTTAAAAAGCCTAGTCAGAGGTTTTAGCCAACTATAGGCCGATATCTAACCTACCCTTTCTCGCTAAAATCCTTGAGAAAGCAGTTGCAAAACAGTTATGTGATTTTTTACATAATAATAGTTTATTTGAGGTTTTTCAATCTGGATTTAGAGTTCATCATAGCACAGAGACGGCACTGGTGAAAGTTACCAATGACCTTCTATTGGCATCAGACAAAGGACTTGTCTCTGTTCTTGTCTTGTTAGACCTCAGTGCTGCTTTCGACACTGTTGGAACATTGTGTTGGCATAAAAGGAACCGCACTAAGCTGGTTCAAGTCCTATTTATCTAAGCGATCTCAATTTGTACTTGTTAACGATAAATCCTCCATATATATATATATATATATATATATATATATATATATATATATATATATATATATATATATATATATATATATATACACACACACACATATACATACACACACATATATATACTCTCGCTTTACATTCACACACCGGCTTTTGCTGCTTCGAGGATTTTCAGGCTTGCTGGAAGCGATCCACAGTTCGGTACAGACGACAATACATCCACACCTGTGAAAGAAACCAACATATTCACATAACATGATCTGATGACCACATTTCATACAGTGGATTAGGGATACTCCTAACGATTGTTTTTTATAATCGATTAATTTGCAGATTATTTTCTAGGTTAATGTTAAAATGTTAGAAAATAGTGAAAAATGTCCATCCCAATTTCTCAAAGTCCAAGGTAGGTCTTTAAATGTTAGTGTAAAACCCAAATAAATTCACTTTGATTTGACAGAGAAAGGCATGAAATATATATTGGAGAGGCTGAAAACAGCATTTTCTGATATTTTCGCATGGAAAATTACTTTAACGGCACGATTATCAAAAAGGTTGCCGATCATTTTCTGTCGATCGACTAATCAATAAGTCAAATAATAGCTGGTTTACTTGTTCTGCCAGTATCATTAGAGACTCACTTGTCTACCCTGCAGCCAGACATACTTCAGCTCATCATAAACCTTCCCGTCCCTCCCAATACAAGTGAAGAAGCCTCTGAAACACCAAGGCAGAAGTACAAGTTTATCACAAGGACACACACTACAAACAGTCTTACACAACCGCTCAGCATGCAAGTTGGTAGTATTACTTTAAAGAGTCATGAGCTCACAATATTTTCATTTCAACAACATTCAAGGGGAAGTACAGTACCCATGTAGAGGGTCATGAGAGTATTTGAGCCAGAAGTCCACTGTGTTGTCCAGTTCTTTACGAATCCGCTCTCGACACTCCTCCAGCTTCAGCACAGACATTGTTCCTTTCAAAAAGAGCATGCGAATCTGTTACAAGTCTATTAAGTGCTAACAGTATTTGTCTACCGAAATTGTGGCTGAAAGCAACATCCTCATCATCACCTCAGTTAATTGTCTAACTTCGCTTTATCAAAATACTATTTCGTTAATGCCTATGAGATTATCATGGTCGTGTCTAGATAGTAGCCTTAAAGGGCCTACGAAATGATAAACATGAATTTCTACTGATAATAGTAAATGCTATTTGTGGTGTAAAATGATGTGTTATTAATGACACAATGATCGCAGTCGACCGCCGATGTTTACATCGCCGCTACCGGAAACACCCGACACCGTGTTCTGACGTCACAAGTAGAACAGTCCACCAGTATACACAGACAGCACGGCAGACGTGGCGATGTCGGACTCTGGCTTGGATATTTCGACAGAATCGAGTGACAGTGAGTCGTCACTCGTTGCACCTTCAAGAAGAGGAGTTTATTGAAGAGGATGCCGGTGTTGTGGAATCAGATCATACGAGCGAGTTTAACGTGGTGGAAACAGAGCAGCTCGAGACACAGTATTCAAGATGGAGACACAGACGGGAGGGAACATGCGGATGATGGTGGCAGAGATTCTCTGCGGCAACAGAACACAGACAGGTATATACATTTAACTATAATTCATAGAACTTCTCAATATATAGTAAATACATCATAATAATACGTAACATTATCCTCGATCGTAAATAGATCGCAAGCTATCCTATATCGAGTCGATAGTTTGGTTTCCTTGAATTGTTATGAACCCGACTAGTTGTCCGCAAATTGGACACATCGACGTCTGTAAAGCTTGATAACTTGATAACTTGATTCTATCTTGAAATATCATTTCGTAGGCCCTTTAACCAGGATTTGCGAAACTCTGGCAGAGTTTCAGCGAAAATACAGAAATATCGTCTAGACACGGCCGATTATCATCATAACAGCAGAGCAGAGGCGGAAGACCGGAAACACTGACCAATCAGAGCAGACTGGGCTTCTGCAGAGGGGCCCTTAAAGGGATAGTTTGGATTATTTGAAGTGGGGTTGTATGAGATGTACAGTAGATGGGGGTAGGCACGCCCCCCATTTTGGAGTAACAGGCAGGAGTACCAGCAGAAAGCTAAACATTGTACTACTGTGGACGCAAAATGTATTATAGCCACCTGAAAAATAAGTTTAACCCTTTGATACAGAACATGGGTCAAAAGTGACCGCAAGTTTTAATTGTAAATATCTTTGCAATAAATTACTTTAATCATCCAGAATTCCATGAATTCCTCATTTAACTTGTTTTTGATCATCACACATTCTTATTTTCATTTTTCCTTACTTACTTTTTGAATAAAAATCATTTTTGTATCACTTCCCATCTAAGGCACAACCTGGGTCAAAAATGACCCGTATTCGTTTTCTATGTTATTTCATGCATGGCTGAGAATTTATTTAATAATTTAATATTCATTAAATATCTTGTTTTTGATTACCACAAATCATTATTTTCATTCCCCCTTTCTTAATTTATGCACTAAAATAGTTTTTGTATTACTACATCAGGTTTACACACACGGGTCAAAAATGACCCATGTATGCCAAATGTGTGATAACAATGAAAAAAAGCCGCTACACACCCATAGTGTTTTGTGCTGATTGCGTCGTCAATATACTAGTCATGTTAACCAGGTCCATGTTACCTGGCCTTAGTCATGCTGACATGTCTTAGGAGTAGGGTGGACTTCACATCCCCTAGGGGGGTCCGGGGGCATGCTCCCCCAGGCAGAATTGTTTTAACATTTTAAAGTGAATTGTATGCATCTGGTGCACTTTGAGAGCAAAAATAAAATGCTAGATCTAATAGAACTTTGTGGTCTTGGTAAGGGGAGGGGGCACAACTCTCAACACTAATATGAAAAATATATCAATCAAAGTATAAAAAATACCATAACCAATTACAATTAAGTGAAATATTGAAGCCCATCTAAAATAGGTCTTTCGCAAGCCACTGGTTAAGTGTATGCTATTTTTAGAATATTTTCAACATGTTACCTTACCTTCAGGCAGCCCTTTCTGGGGACTGAAGACATTATCTATGCTCTCTTCAAAGTCACCAGACTCCATTGACAAAATCAGTCATTTTCCCTGCAGAACACACAAGTTGCTGGTCTACCACTGCCTGGATCAGTGGCCTGATCTCAATGTGTTTGTTGTGTGGTTTTGGTGTTTAAAATGGTTAGTTCACCGATTTCACATAATAACACAAACTAACTAACTAACTAACTAACCGATCGAGACTGGAAAGGAGCTTTATGCTAGTCCATTTACCATTTTCCAAAATTCACACTTAAATTGGTTGTGCTTATTTGAAGCTATTGCACTGCACTTACATGATTTCACCTATTTGACGCTAATATAATTACAAGATTCTTACTGTCGGGAGTTGTATCCTTATGATTGTTTGCACTTATTGTAAGTCGCTTTGGACATATAGCAGGGGTGCCCAAAAGGTCGCTCGATCGCGAGGGTAGTGCGGGTAGATCGCGCAAAAAATATATACATATCTATATATTCCCCCAACGGAACCCCTCGCCCCCTGAAATTCAAGTGTTTTGTTTGTGTCTTGCCTAGCGCATTCACATTACCTCCTCCTCCCTGTTTCGCTCCCGCACACACCTACACGACAGAGCGGAGGAAATGAGAGGAGTGAACTACGCACCAGAGGAATAGTTTAACACAATATGTCTCCTTTAATGCAGAAGTCGAAACGCATAAACCAGAAACGTGTCATCTCAGTGTGCCTGCTGTCAGTCCACATATTGTTTTAAATGTATGTTATTTTTCCGTTTCAGCAGCAGTGAGTAGACAAAACGGACAAAAGCCTGCAGGTAGAACTGTTCTTACCTTCGGGTCCAACACAGTGCAGAGAAGAGACTGTCCAGCAGCGGCGCCCACTCTGACGAGCAGTCATATGACCAGCGGCTGTGGAGAAGGAAGTGGATCTCAGCACAGCCACTGAAATAAACTCAGAGAGAGAGAGGTGGAGAGAGAGAGAGAGGGGGGGGGGGGGGGGAGAGAGAGAGAGAAGGGAGAGAGAGGGGAGAGAGAGAGAGAGAGAGAGAGAGAGAGAGAGAGAGAGAGAGAGAGAGAGAGAGAGAGAGAGCTTAAAGCGAGTTTCTCTGGAAATTCAAGTTTAAAACCTATGTATTACCACCACCTGTGTGTGTTCTGATATCTACGAATTAGCACACTGAGGAAGTTTCGACCTGAAACGTCCGTGTATTAAATAATACTTTCAGCATAAGCTATGGTGTGCAAACTTTATAATTTGTATTGTGTCTTAATCATGACAAAAGCTGTGTCTGAAATCTCTTACTCCTTCATTCCTTCCTGTATAACAGACACTCAGTAGTTTACTTTACAGTGAGCAGTAAATTGAGATTTCAGACACTTACTGTATGAATCTCATCACCTTGCATAATGGAAATTTTTGCATCTATTAAATGTGTCATTCCTTTATAAACACACACTGTAGAATTATTACCACAAAGTAAAACTAAATAAAATGGCATAGAGGTCTGCTATTGGCAGATTGAGTGATGGGCGATGGCACAGTGGGGAGACACACACAGAGTACTCCACTGATTTAGCATTGCACTTCTATTACACTGTCAGACTCACTCAGTTTAAATAAAGAAAGCATCAAAAGGATCAGACTTTGATGTGTGAAATCGGTAAAGGTTCGACTTTGCTAAAAGTAACATTAACCTCTTAGGGAGTGGGCGAATGTTTTCGAAAATACCTACAAATGACATACCCAAAGTAAATTGAAAGCTGCTCTTCAACCATTTGCACCAGCTGCATGATTTTGGTCTCATTCAAAAGATAACTCCCTCATTGTTCTTGCAAAACAGTGAAGTATCACTCCAAGTGCTTCTGGCATTGAGTAATAGTGGTCTGAATATACTGAATTTGAAGAAAATACACTCCGTCTGAAGTTTGTTGTTGAAAAAGATGTCTGAAGATGGGTATAGCTGGTAGTCCAGAGCTGAAATACACAATAGAAACATAGAACCAAGTTTTATCAAGTTCACCACCAAATTTCAGATAAAAAGGGATAAAAACTTAATTTATTAGACAGGTTTGTCTAAGAGTAACACCAGGCGTACACCAACTGTGCAATATGTACATGTACATATTATAATATTTATTAATTTAGAAAACTACCTATCAATGAATGGAAATGAATGATCAAAAAATGATTGAATGATTATTATAAACAGAAAAATATTATAAAAAAATATAACATTTACAGTATATACAGATAAAGTTTGCTGCTGCCACAACAAACCCCTTGGTGTCTCCTGATGCGTCATCTGGGGTGGTCTCCAGAGTGTATGAGATGCCCCTCCACCGTCTAAAATACATTATGCGCCGGTGATAAAGCATATCAAATCAAATTAAATTTATTTATAAAGCCCAATATCACAAATTATACATTTGTCTCAGTGTGCTTTACAGACTGTACAGGATACGACACCCTCTGTCCTTAGACCCTCGCATCGCACAAGGAAAAACTTCCTAAAAGAAAACCCATAATTTAAGGGGGAAAAATGGAAGAAACCTCAGGGAGAGCAACTGAGGAGGGATCCCTCTCCCAGGACGGACATACATAAATGCATACAGATAGAGAGGGAGAAGAAGAGAGGGAGGGGAGGAGAGAGGAAGAGAAAGAAGAGAGCAGGGAGGTGTCCCCCGGCAGTCTAAGCCTATAGCAGCATAACTAGGAGCTGATCCAAGGCAAACCTGAGCCAGCCCTAACTATAAGCTTCGACTCGATATAGGATAGCTTGTGATCTATTTACGATCGAGGATAATGTTACGTATTATTATGATGTATTTACTATATATTGAGAAGTTCTATGAATTATAATTAAATGTATATACCTGTCTGTGTTCTGTTGCCGCAGAGAATCTCCGCCACCATCATCCGCATGTTCCCTCCCGTCTGTGTCTCCATCTTGAATACTGTGTCTCGAGCTGCTCTGTTTCCACCACGTTAAACTCGCTCGTATGATCTGATTCCACAACACCGGCATCCTCTTCAATAAACTCCTTTTCTTGAAGGTGCAACGAGTGACGACTCACTGTCACTCGATTCTGTCGAAATATCCAAGCCAGAGTCCGACATCGCCACGTCTGCCGTGCTGTCTGTGTATACTGGTGGACTGTTCTACTTGTGACGTCAGAACACGGTGTCGGGTGTTTCCGGTAGCGGCGATGTAAACATCGGCGGTCGACTGCGATCATTGTGTCATTAATAACACATCATTTTACACCACAAATAGCATTTACTATTATCAGTAGAAATTCATGTTTATCATTTCGTAGGCCCTTTAAGGCTACTATCTAGACACGACCATGATAATCTCATAGGCATTAACGAAATAGTATTTTGATAAAGCGAAGTTAGACAATTAACTGAGGTGATGATGAGGATGTTGCTTTCAGCCACAATTTCGGTAGACAAATACTGTTAGCACTTAATAGACTTGTAACAGATTCGCATGCTCTTTTTGAAAGGAACAATGTCTGTGCTGAAGCTGGAGGAGTGTCGAGAGCGGATTCGTAAAGAACTGGACAACACAGTGGACTTCTGGCTCAAATACTCTCACGACCCTCTACATGGGTACTGTACTTCCCCTTGAATGTTGTTGAAATGAAAATATTGTGAGCTCATGACTCTTTAAAGTAATACTACCTAACTTGCATGCTGAGCGGTTGTGTATGACTGTTTGTAGTGTGTGTCCTTGTACTTCTCCTTGGTGTTTCAGAGGCTTCTTCACTTGTATTGGGAGGGACGGGAAGGTTTATGATGAGCTGAAGTATGTCTGGCTGCAGGGTAGACAAGTGAGTCTCTAATGATACTGGCAGAACAAGTAAACCAGCTATTATTTGACTTATTGATTAGTCGATCGACAGAAAATGATCGGCAACCTTTTTGATAATCGTGCCGTTAAAGTAATTTTCCATGCGAAAATATCAGAAAATGCTGTTTTCAGCCTCTCCAATATATATTTCATGCCTTTCTCTGTCAAATCAAAGTGAATTTATTTGGGTTTTACACTAATATTTAAAGACCTAACCTTGGACTTTGAGAAATTGGGATGGACATTTTTCACTATTTTCTAACATTTTAACATTAACCTAGAAAATAATCTGCAAATTAATCGATTATAAAAAACAATCGTTAGGAGTATCCCTAATCCACTGTATGAAATGTGGTCATCAGATCATGTTATGTGAATATGTTGGTTTCTTTCACAGGTGTGGATGTATTGTCGTCTGTACCGAACCGTGGATCGCTTCCGCAAGCCTGAAATCCTCGAAGCAGCAAAAGCCGGTGTGTGAATGTAAAGCGAGAGTATATATATGTGTGTGTATGTATATATATATATATATATATATATATATGGAGGATTTATCGTTAACAAGTACAAATTGAGATCGCTCAGATAAATAGGACTTGAACCAGCTTAGTGCGGTTCCTTTTATGCCAACACAATGTTCCAACAGTGTCGAAAGCAGCACTGAGGTCTAACAAGACAAGAACAGAGACAAGTCCTTTGTCTGATGCCAATAGAAGGTCATTGGTAACTTTCACCAGTGCCGTCTCTGTGCTATGATGAACTCTAAATCCAGATTGAAAAACCTCAAATAAACTATTATTATGTAAAAAATCACATAACTGTTTTGCAACTGCTTTCTCAAGGATTTTAGCGAGAAAGGGTAGGTTAGATATCGGCCTATAGTTGGCTAAAACCTCTGACTAGGCTTTTTAAGAAGTGGTTTTATTACAGCTACTTTAAAGGATTGTGGTACGTGGCCAGATAATAGAGACAGGTTGATCATATTTAATAACGAGGTGTTAATTAAGGGTAAAACTTCTTTAAACAGCTTAGTTGGAATCGGGTCCAAAAGACAGGTTGATGGCTTAAACGATGAGATTGTTGAAGTTAGTTGGTTAAGGTTGATTGGAGTAACAGTCTAGATATATTTCAGGAGTTACAGATGTTTTTAAAATTCCAGTGGTTGAAGTTAAGTCATTACCAATTGAGGTCAGGAGGAGATTAATTTTGTCTCTAATAATTATAATTTTATCGTTAAAGAAGCTCATGAAGTCGTCACTACTGAGAGATATAGGAATAGAAGGCTCTGTAGAGCTGTGACTCTCTGTCAGCCTGGCTACAGTGCTGAAAAGAAACCTGGGGTTGTTCTTATTTTCTTCTATGAAGGAAATTTCCACTATGAAGAACTTAACAACTCCAACTGTTGATTTTTGTATTTTGAGGCCCAGCTCGTGGTCCCTTTTTGTGTTTTTTATTAATTCCATCACTGGGACAGCTTGTGAAAGAACAGAAAAAATGTTTCTTCCTTCATATCATTACTATTTCAACTGTTCTCCACCATCAAGAATGTGTAAGCATTGTGCCTCTAAAATGTCCCGTCATGTCTGAATGAATAAAGCAAACATTTACATGTTACACCTTTGTCTGAATGAAAACTACTTTAAAGATGCAATGTGTAAGATATGCCAGAATTGAAATTTAAAACATAAAAAAAATGTAAACCGAATATTAAGAGGTAATTTAATGGGGTATAAAATATGTATGGAAGCTTTGGCACTCATGATGCGTAGACTGCAGTGTTCACTTTGAAACCCAAGAAGCAGCAGCACGAGCACATCCCGAACGAGCACTGCACTGGTAAAGAAAGAATGTAAAGGGATTTATTCTTTTTGCTCATAATGGTGGGTCTAATCATAAGCTAATGTTGTATTCTGTTTGCATCTTAGGAGGAGCATTCCTGAGAAAGTTTGCTCGGGTCTCCTGCGGCAGCAGTGGCCAGTGGAAGTGTGCCTTCTGCTTAACAAGAGATGGTAAAGCAGTCAAGATTCAGAGAACTATATTCAGTGAGTGTTTCTATATTATGGCCATGGACGAACTGAGCAGGGTCATTGGGGACGAGGACATGCAGGTAAATAAACGATATTAAAACTAGATTGATATACTTGGATAAAATTTCCAGTTTTTACCCTGCTTGTTTTGTGGCCTGAGATCTTTAACTTCTGAACTGATAGTGACACTAGATGAAAAATCAGGAGATCACTAAAGTCATTAAGATTGAATAAAAAGATGAGGGGGGTGACTTTATCGGCATTGCATTGATACACTGAAAATAAAATGTTTCAAGTATGGAAGTTCATATAGATAAATGTTGCATTAGTCAGAACCAGTTTGTTTAAAAATCCATACTTTTAGTGCCTGGGAGCTAATGTGTTTTGTTGCTAGCTACGCTGTGTGTCATGTGGACATACATAGTTCACCAGGGATTTAATTTACACAAGGCTGAGTAATATGGAAGCTTTCATTTCTTGGTAAACATGCCTGAACATTGCTTGATCCTTCTCCAACCACCCTCTCATTCCTACAGCATTATTGCGCTGTCACTGATATGCTGGCCTCTGCTCTGTTGTGTTGCTAGCTGGAGGCTGAACAGATGATGGAGCAGTTGATCTGCTGGGTTAGGGTGGACTCGTCAGGCCTGGGCCGGCCCCAGCTTCCTGGAGACGTTCCCGCCAACAGCATGGCAGTTCCCATGATGCTGTTGTGTCTGGTGCAGCAGCTAACTGAAGGTCGGGGTCCAGAGGTTATTCAGAAGTACAGAGAGCTGGCCAGCTGGTGTGTACAGAAGATTCTTCAACACATCCAGGTGTGGACACATAGAACTGATGCTTTGTGGTTCAAATGACTTCATAAAGTGCTGATAATTAGTTTGTGGGGTTCACTCTGCAAAAGCTGAGGTATGGAAAGTTCATGTCATAGGCTACTGTAACATCATCAGTACTAACGCATAGCTTAAAAGAATATTGCAAAGAAAATCCAAAGGTGCGTATCTTATTTCAACTTTAGTCGGCTTGGATTCACAACAGTTAGGGCAAGAGGGGAGCACAGCTCAAGTTCATTTGCGATAGGTGGTGTGAGACTCGGTGATGTAGGGACTCCCCACAGGGCTTATTGGCAAATTTTTGTAGCAGGTGAGCTAACCGCAAACACACTAGCCAACTTGGAACATGCTATGTCAATAACATTTCAAGCTAGTTACCACATTCGTAGGTCAAAGATCACCAGAAGTTGAACAAAATATTTGCGCAGATGTTTTTTGTCTCTGCAAGCTAGCTGATCACACTTCACTAGAGCTAGCTCAAAGTTCAGTTCACACAGATGATTAAAGTTAGTTTTAAACTGGTCAGATACTTAGCCGTTAAATAACTCCCAAAACCCACAAACATAAAAGTGCATACACTAGATACAAGCGCACAGAACAGTATCTGTGAGTGAAAAAGCATCCTCACAAGGTTTGTGCTCTGCATGAACTAATGCGAGCTCTGGGTTCTTCTTTTACGCATTCACAACTGCTCAACATTTGTTCGCTCGTCAAGTTGACTTTTGAGAATCTGGAGTCTCAGTTCAACCAAAAACATGAGCACATCACTGGTGGTGATTCCATTGAAAGGAATTGATTTTAATTTGAAATTGCTCTGTTTAAAATACTGGTGTGTCCAGGCTTCACAGTAGACTTCAATGGAGACCCAGAGTCACAGCAAACGCATATATGAAACCATGGACTGAAAGTACTCTGCTGCAGCTAGTCCACTGCACCACTAATCATTTGTATACTCAGTATGTGCCATTAGTTCTTGTCAGCTTTAAATTGCTTACTATGCTAACTCAGCCACAGTTGTATTTAGCTCTGCTGTGGAGAAACTCGTGATGCAGATACAAACTTGTGTTGTTGGCAAGGAACCTCCAGTGAAACACATTTAAAAGCAACTTGATCTTTGTTTGTGATTCCACGAGCATCATGCCACTTGTGATGATTTGTTGTCCATGTAATTTCCACATAAACACTGATGTAAGTTGTCCATTCAAGGACTTTGTCACCCAGTCAAATGTATCAATATACTTAAAGAACATACTGTTGAGTAAGGTTATCTTGTAGGGCTGGATTTGTTGTAGTAATTCTCATTCTCACTAATGTCAATGTGTCCTTTTTTTTCTTATCTTGTAACTTACAGAGAGAAGGCACTGCTATTTTAGAGAATGTGTCCGTGGAAGGAGCAGAGCTGCCGGGATGCCAGGGCCGACTGCTGAACCCAGGTAAACCCTGCAGTCTGCCAGATGATGGCGAGCACAGTGAGTGCATGAGTGGAGCTTGAGTTGAGATATTTTCCTGTTGCATTTTGCCAACCTCAACATTTTCCATTTCCTGTCTGTCTCTCCCACATTCTGACTCAGGCCACGCCCTGGAAGCAGGCTGGTTCCTGCTTCAGTTCAGTGTTGAGCAGAAGGACGAAGAGCTCCAGAGGACTGCCATCAACAAGTTCATGGAGCTCCCTTATCAGTACGGCTGGGATAAAGAGCATGGCGGCCTCTTCTACTTCCTGGATGTTGATGGTCACTGTCCCACCCAGGTGAATCTATGATCTATACACTTCATGGTGGCCTCTTAAACTCCTTTGGAAAACCTGAGGAATCAAACCATGTCATGCTAGCTTGTTGGGAAGGAGACTAAATCTCCAAAGTTATGGATGGCATAGACATTTTCAAAAGGGTGCTTTGACTTCCCACCTCAAGATACCTGAATGAGTTTTATGGATACCCACGATCATCCACTTTACACACATGCCCACTTTACTAATCACATGCAGGTTGGGGGCAAAAAACATGCAGTACAAATGTGTTTTTCTTATTCTAAAACTGGTTTCTGCAGTCCTGGAATTGCATACATTGGAAATGACTGGAAAGCTGAGTCTCTTGTGCAGCCAATGAGCCAAATGGTTTTCATGTATGATGTTAGTCACTATAGTAGCCATTTCATTGCAGTGATAGCCTTTTTTCTTGACCTCACTGTATAACATGAGCTGTCATGATCTCTAGGATAACACACAGCCTCATTTTCAACTGACTTTTTCAACCAAAAACTTCAGACTGAGGCTTTCCCAAAAAATAAAAATGTCAAACGTTTATGATACCAAATTACAGCACAATTTTTTACACAGTTTTGTGCTTAATTTTGGAGGAATCTTTAGAATTCTTTCATCAAATCTCGCTTTGTCAAAAATGGTAACATTTAGCACTAAATTAGTGTAACAAGTATAGAAACGTATAGAGTATAGAAACGGCCATCATATACTTCCATCATAGTGTTTTAAGCCCTTATACACTTTCACAATTTACTTAAATTAATTATTTATTTATTTTTACACATTACTAGAACATCTTGACATGCAGTGCTGAACTGCAGTTACATTAATCTTCAGAGTTTCATTTTTTCATTACACCACTTATATGTAGCATATTCTGTTGACCTGCTATCTCCCCCTAAAGATCCCTAAACAAGACAAACATGGCTCTATGGTAGGGAGAGGGGTAGTTGAAGAGGTAAGACAGTGGATACTGTCGTATTATTCTTGTAATAGTACTTATTGTTAGCCTCTGGCTGATTTCTAAAGTTTAATAAATTGCTTCAGACCAGGCTGTCAGATACTGCTTGTGTATTTTTCCAGTTGGAGTGGAGTATGAAGCTGTGGTGGCCCCACTGTGAGGCTCTCATCGCATTCCTGATGGCCTACAGTCAAACCAAGAAGCCAGAGCTGCTGGAGAGATTCTCTAAAGTGTATGAATACACCTTTAGCCATGTGAGTTTACACTGCAGCGCCAACAAACAAACATCCACAGTTTTAAGTACCAGCTCAGAAAACTGTCCTGTTTTTGTAGTACAATTATCATTCAAATATAAATTATAAGTGTAGCACTTGGAGCAGTTTAGCATGTTTGATGAAGTTGGTGTACTTTTTGGGTTGTATCCACATGGTAAATGCACTTTGGCTAAAAGTGTAAACTAAATAAATGGGATGTAATATAAATTACGTAACGTTCAAAGATCACATATATTTAATGTGGATTGTTACGACCCAGCTTGCAAAGGAAAGCAACATAAAATCAAATGTTTTTTGGAAAAGTGAAGTTATTTAGTAACAGTAACTTACATACATTTATTAAAACTGTAAACAAAAAAAAAACTCACTAATGATCAATACTTATTTACGAACCTAAAACAACTGAAACGGAACCCCTATAATACATCATCATCTACCGCTTATCCGGGTCAGGTCGCGGGGGCAGCAGCTCCAGTAGGGAACCCCAAACTTCCCTTTTCCAGGCCACAGCCGCCAGCTCCGACTGAGGGATCCCGAGGCGTTCCCAGTCCAGCGTGGAGATATAATCTCTCCACCGAGACCGGGGTCTCCTCCCAGCTGGACATGCCTGGAGCACCTCCCTACGGAGGCGCCCAGGTGACATCCTTACTAGATGCCCAAACCACCTCAACTGGCTCAGTAATACAGCATAAAAGTGGAGGCCAAACACAGGCGGACTTACCACGAGCCGTGAAATATGTGACACCGGAGCTTACCCTCTTTAAAAGTGGCATTGTATTGGAGGATCCCTCCTGAGTGGAGTCATGACGGAGGGGGACACAGATGTGGAAGACGCACCGGATGACTCAGATAACGTCATTTCTATCCTTTTTTTAAATTATGTTAAACTACACTGAGGAAAAATATAAACGCAGCCACTTGCTCCCATTTTTCATGAGCTGAAATTAAAGATCTAAGACTTTTTCTATGTACATAAAAGTTCAAATTAAAAGTCAAATTAACTTTTCATATACTTGAGAGGTAATATTTCCCTTTATTTTACACAATTATATTGATTTCACACTGGTTTCTCTCGTTTTATCTTTCTGCCATCAGAGTCGCAGTTTCTCAATTCTCCAGTTTATGTGCGTAAGCATTGGTCAAAGTGTCGGTGGAGAACCGCACATTCTCCTGTCAAGTCTGCTTAGAAAGTGGCGTACGGCCGTCTTTTTATCGTACGCAACGTTTATAAATGAGGCCCCTTCAAGTAAAAAGTCAATATATTACAATCCACATGTATATTTGCTTTGAGTCGACATTAACAAGAGATATGCGGGTGACTGTTGAACTGGCAGATATATGTAGACTCATGCGTAACATGGTTGACTCAAGAAAGATTGGAACTTTGAAGTGTGTTTTGTGAATAACTAAATGCATATATGTGTATGTTTCAGCATGATGTACTGTATGTGTGCCCAATTCTGCACAGTTTCCTGATGTTCAGAGAGGCGAGTGGTTTGGATATTTGACACAAGGAGGAAAAGTGGCTCTGGATTTTAAAGGAGGCCCCTTTAAAGGTACGAATGTAATTGTGAATTGACTGAATGCCAAAGCAACAGAACAAGCTGTTGAATGACCTTAATGAAAAGCAAGTGGAGACCTCTTTGACATAACGTCAACACTGTTACCTCTTCAAACTCTGCTGATAATGTTAGTTCATTATTCCTAATTTAGTTTTAGTCCTGTGTCAAATGTCCTTGTTAGTTCTTATCATATTTAGTCAACCTCATCCTTTCCCTATTTAAGGCCTTTATTATTTTAGTTTGTACGGTTCTTTAGTGATGCATACAGTATTACCCAGCACATGATCACAAACCAATTTAGCAGTTTCCTGCTTTGTCTGGTGAGTTAGATGATTATTTTTCTCTTCTCTTTAGGGTTCTTCCATGTGCCTCGCTGCCTGTACATGTGTGAGCGGATTCTGGATGATATGCTGGCAAACAAGGACTGAGCATTCTGACATGAATGTTCACTAAATGTAAAAAAAAAAAGAAGTAATTTTGATATATATTCTGGCCACCAGTGGCAGTTTGTATTGACATTAATTATAAGATGCCTTTCTTGGTCAGACTAAATCACATTTGATCTACTTCTATTTGCACCCATCTGTCGTCTTGTTATTTCTGCCCTCATTATTCCTTATGTAAATCTGGGCTTTCTACATGCACACATAACGTTTATACAACTAATGTAGCAACTGAGATAGAAGCATACCTAAGCACTAAGCATACAGTAGTTTAGTGCTACGGACATGCTTCTGTAGACTTTTAATGCATTTTATATTGAAATAATAGAATATTACATAATAAATGTGAATCATGATTTAATCAAATGATGTCATTGAATTCATTTGTAATTAGACAGTTAATGATGTGGATCTTTCAGATATGACCGGTGATTGAAGAACCTTTTATGAAGCCCATAGAAAAAATTAATTTGACTGTAAGGAAGCGATCTACCACAGTATACAGCATGATAATATGTATTTATATATTTTGTATCACTTTGTAAAGTTTATATGGCCAACTTGCTAGCTAAATTTTGCCTACTTACACATCCATGGAGCAACATTGTTTTGGGGTCATGTTAATTTCCAGAGGCCTGTACTACAAAGCGAGTTCAACATACCCAGAGTTTCTCAGTCTGACTGAGCGCGCTCACATAAAGGGGCGGGGTTGGCACGGTCCCACATTGCCCTCGATTTTGTCCCAGGGTAACTCAGCCATTCTAACAATTGTTGATAGTTTCTCCAAAGCTGTGCACTTTTTGGCCCTCCCTAAGCTTCCTACAACCCTTGAGACGTCCGAGCTGCTGGTCAATCATGTGTTTCGGCTCCACGGAATCCCTTCAGATATCGTTTCCGACCGAGGCCCACAGTTCGTCTCACAGGTGTGGAGAGCATTCTGCCGAGCTCTTGGCGCCACGGTGAGCCTCTCCTCTGGTTTCCACCCCCAGACAGACGGCCAGAACGAGCGCGCCAAACAGGATCTGGAAGCCGCTCTTCGCTGTGTCACCGCCAGGAATCCCTCCTCCTGGAGCTCCCAACTCGCCTGAATTGAGTATGCCCACAACTCTCTGTCCAGCGCTGCAACCGGTATATCCCCTTTTGAAGTTTCGTTGGGCTTTCAACCCCCCTTGTTTTCCGCTCAGGAGGATGACATTGCCTCCGGCTTCCCAACACCCTTCCCCTCCAGATGTCCCGTCACCTCCATCTCTTCCTCATCTGCTCCGTCAGATTCCCTCGCTGTCTCCGTCGTCACCACCATCCTCAGACACGTCCGAGTAGTGAGCTTCTTTTTCAGCCATCCGTCTCCCGCCATCTCCGACCTCGCCGCCTCTCTCATCTCCGCCATCTCCAGCTCCCGCTCCTCCACCTTTCCCACCGTCCACTCCTCCAACCTCCAGCTCAGCAACCGTAGCACCTGGATCCTCCACATCTCTCCCACTGCCCTCCGCACCTCCGCCTTCTTCCTCCTCCTCCTCTCCACCTTTCTTTTCAGCATCCCCCTCTTCCATGTCACTTATATCATATAATGCTATCACCTCCTCCTGCTTCTCTTCATTCCTTCTTTCTTCTCCCTTTTTGTTTTCTCCTTCAGCACTATCTCTCCCCCGGCTCCGCTCTCCCCCTCTCTGCGCGCTTTTATTTACAATTCCACATAATATATCCAGGGAATGATGAGTTCCTTTATGGACACACATATTTTTCCTCCAATATACCACACATAAAAATTAAATTAAATAATAAACACTCCACCACCAACAATACCAAATTACATTACAACTAAAACAAAACAAGAATTAAATAATTTCCCTTTTCCCCTTATTTATCAATCCGCCATCTCCTTGGATAGACCGCTGGGCTTACTCTCCTTCACGCTCCCAGTCACCGCTTCCTCTGCTGCTCCTGCCACCACCATCCTCGTCAGTCCCGTCTCCATCTTCGTCCTTAGCTGCCACGTGGTCTCCATCAACCCGCTCTTCCTCCACCTCTGACACGTCCGAATAGTACCCCACACCTCCATCCGCTCCTCCCACGACCTCGCCTCCTCCATCGTCTCCGCCGTCTCCAGCTCCCACTCCTCCACCTTTCCCACCGTCAGCTCCTCCACCAGCCGTCACAGCATCTGCCGTAGAACCCGGAACAGTCACACTTCTTCCTCCTTCTCCTCTCCATCTAACCCTTCTGCAGCACCTTCTTCCATATCATTTGACTCACTACTAGCTTCCACTTCATCCTGCTCCTCTTTATTGGTGCTTTCCTTTCCCGTTCTATTTCGCTTTTGGGCACTATCTCTCCCCCCGGACCCGCTCTCCCCCTCTGCGTGCTACACACTCCCTTCCAAAATGCCCTATCTCTCCACACCTATAGCATTTTAGCTCCAGGCATTCACGTACAATGTGTCCAGGCTTCATGCACATGCGACTCACTCTCTCCTGTTTATCGTGTACAAGCCAGTTGGTACAAGTAGTTTCGAAACCTGCATCATAAAAAACAAGGTTTTGTTCGTCAGGGCCAAGGTGAACACAACAATCTCACCCAAGGATGCTGAGCAAAACAAGTGGGCCGAGATGTCCTCGAGAGGGTTTATTGTATGTTGCAGCACCGAAGGTAACCTTTTCTTTGATACCTGGACCGTTTTGCCCCAGCCTTAGTTAGTCTGGGTGTGGTTTGGTTAGTCACAGCAATCTCACCCTTGGATATGATCGTAAACAAGTGAGCCGGGATGGTCTCAAGATGGTGAATTCAATTCTAGCACGTCTGGACCTGTTTTTATACATTCTGGAGTGTTTCACTAAAAGGTTTGGTTCTTTGGATCAAAGGTAACCCTTGAGCAGAGCTGTCCACAGTACAAAATACCATCTCCCATGCAGGGGCTCGAACCGACGACCCAACTTTTTAATATTGCAGGCCCAGCTGGCTCAGTCGGTAGAGCATGAGACTCTTAATCTCAGGTTCGTGGGTTCGAGCCCATGTTGGGCGTTGGCCTTTTCCAGTGTATTCACACCTATATCGTTTGTACCAGTTGTTTCAAAATCTGGTTTGTTTCACCACCTGGTGGTCAAAGGTGAACGCAGCTTTTCCACACTCAGGTTCAGGGGAAATCAAGTTAGCCGAGATGTCCTTGAGCGGGTGTATTCACACCTAGCCAGTTGGTACAAGTAGTTTAGAAACCTGCATCATAAAAAACAAGGTTTTATTAATCTGGGCCAAGGTGAACACAACAATCTCACCCAAGGATGCTGAGCAAAACAAGTGGGCCGAGATGTCCTTGAGAAGGTTTGTTGTATGTTGCAGCACCGAAGGTAACCTTTGCTTCGAAACCTGCACCATTTCTCCCTCAACTTTAGTTATTCTGGGTTTGGTGTTGTTAGTCACAGCAACATCAACCTTGGATATGGTCGAAAACAAGTGAGCCAAGATGGTGGATTCACATCTAGCACGTCTGGACCTGTTTTTACACATTCTGGAGTGTTTCACTAACAGGTTTGGTTCTTTGGATCAAAGGTAACCCTTGAGCAGAGCTGTCCACAGTACAAAATACCATCTCCCATGCAGGGGCTCGAACCGACGACCCAACTTTTTAATATTGCAGGCCCAGCTGGCTCAGTCGGTAGAGCATGAGACTCTTAATCTCAGGTTCGTGGGTTCGAGCCCATGTTGGGCGTTGGCCTTTTCCAGTGTATTCACACCTATATCGTTTGTACCAGTTGTTTCAAAATCTGGTTTGTTTCACCACCTGGTGGTCAAAGGTGAACGCAGCTTTTCCACACTCAGGTTCAGGGGAAATCAAGTTAGCCGAGATGTCCTTGAGCGGGTGTATTCACACCTAGCCAGTTGGTACAAGTAGTTTAGAAACCTGCATCATAAAAAACAAGGTTTTATTAATCTGGGCCAAGGTGAACACAACAATCTCACCCAAGGATGCTGAGCAAAACAAGTGGGCCGAGATGTCCTTGAGAAGGTTTGTTGTATGTTGCAGCACCGAAGGTAACCTTTGCTTCGAAACCTGCACCATTTCTCCCTCAACTTTAGTTATTCTGGGTTTGGTGTTGTTAGTCACAGCAACATCAACCTTGGATATGGTCGAAAACAAGTGAGCCAAGATGGTGGATTCACATCTAGCACGTCTGGACCTGTTTTTACACATTCTGGAGTGTTTCACTAACAGGTTTGGTTCTTTGGATCAAAGGTAACCCTTGAGCAGAGCTGTCCACAGTACAAAATACCATCTCCCATGGAGGGGCTTGATCCGACGAACCAATTTTTCAACATCACAGGCCCAGCTAGCTCTACCTGGCGCAGGATCGGCTGGATAATTTCCATTTTCATTGTCCAATCACGATACTCGATGTCCATTGTGAGAATGGACCTAAGCCAATCACGCCGCGGGCTCACAATAGACCTAAACCTATCACGGCTCGTCTTATCTCAGAGCCCTCCCTCCCTCCTCACGCCGCTGGATGACATTGGATGTGTCACGAAGTCAAAGTAAGTAACAACATTAAACTTTTTTATTTTCTTCTTTAACAGTCGTAAAACTTATATTTAAATTCTTCGCTCAAAGTAATTTCATCACTTTACATTACGTTATACGTCAACTTCCGTCGCATAACGTTAGCAAGCATTCGTTACCAATCGCTAACGTTTCTACATGTAATAACGTTAACTGTAATATTCATGAATGGAAACAGCCATGTGTAAATACGTATAAGTATTCACAGTCATTCAAGTAAGTAGTTATACAAACGTTCCATCAATTACCATTTTATTAAGCTTACTACCCATTTATTACCAGCAGTGCGACGTTAATCCTACCTACAGCTACTGTAACGTAGATATTACTATTGTCATTATTTGCTGCAAGGTTTCAAAATAACCATGCTGATATTACCTAATGTAATTTATTATTGCTATTGATAACGGTGGCATTATTTAAGTGTATTTATGAGCTGCAGAGTCTCTATATATAACGATAAAACGATATAATATATATATAATGACTGATAAATATTATAATTTTTGTAAAATAATATATATGTTATAATGTAAATATATCAATGATAGATAAATGATAATTATACAGTACAAATATGAATTATGTGTATAAATATGCTAATATGTATCGATAACATGTATTAATAACCGATAACATTGCTTAACTAATAGTGTTATTTGACTGTACTCATGAAGCTATTGTTACCGTTATTATTTCCATGTTATCTTTAGATGAGCACTAAACCTAAAAGCCACAAGGGCATGGGAGACGGAGAGTGGATGGCACGGCTGAGGGCATTTGCCAGCTCTGGGGTTTGGTCTCCTGGAGGAGGCAATAAACCAGCCCGGAGGCAGCGGAAGTGGCATGACATCTTTCAGAAGGTAAAGTATAGCTAAATATGTACCCATTACTTATTAGTGTCCCTTGATGAAAAATGTGCAATATGCTGGCACAGATAACATCAATCAGATGATGTACTGTACACTGAATCACTCACTCACTCACTCACTCACTCACTCACTCACTCCAGGCTAAATAACACTTGTGATCATTTCAGATTGAGAAGTGCCCTATGCATGCTCGTGGACAGACCATCCTCTTTGGGGGGTCCATGGTCTGTAATTGTGGTTTCCATGCCATTAAGGTGATCTATTTGAAAATTACATCTCATTATTGTTATTCTTGCATCACATGTCTGTTACAACACTGTTATGCTGTTGCTGTTGTGTCACATGTTGTACTTAATGCTGTTTATTTTGC
Organism: Cottoperca gobio; assembly: GCF_900634415.1. Lineage (NCBI taxonomy): Eukaryota > Metazoa > Chordata > Actinopteri > Perciformes > Bovichtidae > Cottoperca > Cottoperca gobio. The sequence goes on along the minus strand of NC_041356.1, from coordinate 802,978 downwards.
TTGACTGTACCCTGCAGCCTGTGGCCTCAGTCTCGGCCCCTGGTGTGACTGCTGCAGTGCCACTGTCTTTCATGCGGCCCCCTCTTACTTTGTCAATGGTAAATATGTTCTTAGTTATGTTTTATATGAATCATTTTGTATGTGTTGCAAATTTACACGATGGCCGAGCGGTCAAATCCTATTTCTGACAGACAGTGTGTTTCACTGTAACCATTACCTGAAATATGATCTCGGGAGGAATCTGTTCTCATTAGGTCCATTGTTGCTAGTACAATTTATTTGGTTGGTAAAATTCAGAATCTCTGCACAGACTTATTTCCTTTGGGATTTTAAACTTCAATTTTTTGCTCTTCCCAAAAAGCACAAAGACTTTAACTGTATATGTTGTATTTTTCTTTTTTCTTTTACTGTAGATACCGATTTTACAGTCAGGATGGCCGAGCAGTCTAAGGTGCTGCGTTAAGGTCGCAGTCTCCTCTGGAGGTGTGGGTTCAAATTCCACTTCTGACAGACAGTATGTTTCACTGTAACCATTACCTGAAATATGATCTCGGGAGGTATCGGTTCTCATGACGTCCCTTGTTGCTAATACAATTTATTTGGTTGGTAAAATTCAGAATCTCTGCAAAGACTTATTTCCTTTGGGATTTTAAACTTCTATTTTTTGCTCTTCCCAAAATGCACAAAGACTTTAACTGTATTTGTTGTATTTTTACCTTTTTCTTTTTTAGATACTAATTTTACATTCAGGATGGCCGCGCTGTCTAAAACTCAACTTCAAAACTCAGAAAACTCTTCAACTTCATGAAATAAACTTCAAACCTCAAAAAAACCTTCAACTTCATGAAATAAGCTCCGATACTCAAAATAATTTCAATTTTTTTTTTGCTTTTCCAATCACTCAAAGCACTTTACAGGCCAGGCCATCGGGAGCAATGTGGTGTTCAGTATCTTGCACAAGGACACATTGACATGCTGAATGATGGGGCTGGGGATTGAACCTCCAACCTTCCAACTGGTGGATGACCACTCTACCTCCTGAGCCACAGCCTCCCCTTTACCATTTTGACATTTTGCACAGTGTCGTTTAGGTCGTAGCTTCCACAGGCTTTGGATTTGGGATGTGATTCAAACATATATTGTTCAAGTAGTGATAAACTAGGTGACCAGGTGAGTGAGGCAACCAAGTGAGGAGCAGGGAGGATTGTGTCCGAACCAGGGGCAAAATCCTCCTTTAACAAACTGGCGGGACAGGGCGTCGGCCTGGACGTTGCGGGAACCGGGCCAGTAGAAGAGGGAGAAGTTGAACCTAGTAAAGATCAGACATCATCTGGCTTGCCGAGAGTTTAGTTTTTTGGCGGACTGATGCTGGAGCTTGCGGCAGAGAAGCAGGAGAAGGGGCTGGAACTGCCAGTTGGGTTGGGTTGCCTTTAGCTGCTGGACCTGGGTAAATTCGCTAGCGCTTGCTCATGGGTTGATGCCGACTGGCGTGCCTCCACAGCTACGGTCTCAAGCAGCGCCTTGTGCCAGACAGTGATGAAGAGATGTGTGCTGGGTCCATTCTTGGCCAGATTGTTCTGTCAAGGATGTTAAGATATCAATATGTTTGGACACAAGTGCAGCACACAGTTTTTTGTTTTTGTTTCATCTTTTTGCTCATGGGTTTTTTGCGGGTGGGCGGGATACCTCAGGTCCTTTCGCCAATTTCTGTGTATTCCTTGTATTATTGTACTGGTACACTGCTCACCTTTATAAATGGCTAATTTAAATATATTGGTTTGGAATACAGGGGGCCTTAACACTCCACATAAACGCACCAGTGTCCTAGGCTTGTTGAGGAGGAAAAGTGTGGATTTGGCATTACTGAGTGAAACTCACCATCTGAAGACTGATGCGGGAAGACTGGCTGACAAATTCTATCATGTCATAGCATCCTCTTCTGCAAGTACTAAAATCCGGGGAGTGACCGTAGTGGCTAAGCGCAATTTAAATATCAAAGTTTTAGATGTATGGGCGGACACAACAGGCCGGATAGCTATAGCAAAAGTCGAATGTTCTAATCGGGAAATTGCACTGGTCTCAGCATATGCTCCTAACTCATTTGAGGGAGATTTCTATAATGTGCTCACTACGGCAATCACGAGGCTTTGAGACAACAGATCAAAGGAGGGCTTCTACCGAACAGCGTGCATGGGCTCACGATACAGGGCGAGTTGACCAATGGCACCTGATTAACCCCTCTTCGAAAGATTTTTCTTTCTTCTCCTCCAGACATAAGACCTTTTCTAGAATCGACTACTTGTTCGCCTCTCCCCATCTCTTTGACAGCACTGATGTAGCTCTCTCCGATCACAAAGGCATCTTACTCTCCGCTTCACTAAGAAAACTCTCCTCCCGTGCCCCTAGGTGGAGATTTAACACAACTTTACTAAAAAATTATGATTTCTTTATACAGTTTAAGGCAAACCTCACTGAATTTTTAGAGTTTAATGTAGGATCTGTCGAAGATCCTAGGATATTGTGGGAGGAAAATTAAGGGATTTATCAGAAGCAATTCTACACTATTTTACTATTTTGTACGCTAATATGGACGCTTCACTTCAATCAAATTACACTGAACAGCTTAATTTAAGGTTAAAGGTAGTTAAGAAAGAAATCAACTCCATTTTTAGACAGCAATCCAAATTTTTGATGCACAGGACGAGACAACACTATTACTTCCACGGCTCTAGGCCTGGTCACCAGCTGGCTATGAAAATTTGTGCTGATGAACACTTTACTGACATCCCTTTTATCAGAACCCAGCAAGGGGAGATAACCACCGACCCTAAGCGGATTAATGGTGCATTCCAATCTTTTTATTCTGAATTATAAAGGTCTGAAATCACTTTTGATAAAACAAAATATGAGGCTTTTCTTAAGGCCTATTCCTGGCTTAATCTAAACTCTGTCTGTGAAACCGCCCCATTGAGTACTACAATTAAATTCAAGATCATATTATCTCTTCCATGATAATATTGTGCGATAATGGTACATTCCAGGGTACGATCATAATAAAAACACTGTTAAAAGGTTACCACAGTGTACACATTAATGAGCCACATTCAAAAGCTAGAAAAATAGATTAAAGTGTTTGTGCTTTAGGATCCATTATCGGAGATGGACCCTTTTCAGGGAGACGTAAGAGGAGGGAGGGCTTCCAGCTTGTCATCATGCTTTTACTATACGTATTGTCTGACTATTGTGATATAATTTTCACAATAGCAGTCTTGAGCATTGGAGGTTCAGTGGTAGAATTCTCGCCTGCTGCGTATAGGTGTAGAAGATGTTTTCTTGTCCAAAATCACTTTAAAAAAGAGACAGTTCGAATCCCACCTTAGCCAAACAAACTTCCCATATTTAATTCTGAATTTTATTACAGCATGTGTGAATAATACAAAACAATTACATTTAAAATCTTCAAATGTTTTAAGAGAAATTTAATCACAGATTTTGCACAAATCATGTGTAACTAATTAATCTTTTAGATGATAATATAAGAACTGATTTAAAGGTTAGACATTAATGCTACTTTTATTTGCCGGTTATGGTAACAGTTGCATTGAACTTAATAGTATTATAGTATTATAATAATAATAATAATAATAATAATAATAATAATAACAATAATAATAATAATAATCATAATAAAGATAATTATAGTTTATTTTTATAGCAGTTATACTTCACATAAAAGCAAAGAATTGAGAAACATCCTTTAAATAATGAAAATTAATGAATGAATATAAGATATACTAATTTCCAAATAATATGCCAGTTTTACTCATTAAGGAACAACAAAATATGTTTATTGTACACATGTGTAAGGTTACAGCTGAGCATATGAAAATAAATGTTTGATCATTTAATTTTCCATCAATATTACTTCCTGTCACAGTGAGGCTTACAAGATATTTATTGAAAAACAACTGAATTCTGAATAATTAAAACACAAAAAATCTTAAAATATTATATATAAAGCAAATGAACAGTAAATAACTTAAGTATACATATACAGTACACAGTGTAATATTGGATGTTATGATTGCAGCTGTAAACTGAATAACTTTAGTTTTTTGGCCAAAACAGACAAATACTGATTAAATAAATAAATGAAAACAATTGTTATTCTACAATTAGAAATATCAATATCATATAGGAGGCATAACCATTAGCCCTGCTCTCCCAGATATGCCTCCAGGTGTCTTCGGCCCTGGCTCCACAGCCCACAGTATAGTCAGCCTCTGATGCCACTGGCAGGCCTTCTGGAGAATAGGTTCTCCCTCAAGTCCTCAGTGTCCTGGAAGCTCCTGGCATAGTCCAGAAATGACAGCAGGCTGTCTTTGCTTGGTTCTTGGGGGTTGAAGGTCCGACCTCTCTCTTCCTCTTCTTCCTTCTTCATCAGGTAGACAGTATAGCGGACATGGTTTTCTAGGAGCCACCTGAACAGTTTCCCCTTGTACTTACCGAACTGCAGCACATACTCACCTATCACCTCCTGTCGGTCCGACACATCCCCTCCCCGCTGAAGGACCACTGTGGGAGCAGTAGTCCTCACAAGCTCATGTATCTGAGGGAGAGACTTGTCCTGAAGCCAAGGATTGTGTTTAATCCTCATGGCCTCATCTGAGGGGTCCTGCCGCAGGTGGTCAGATGGACCCTTCCTAACGGACACCGTCATCCTTCCTGGGAAGAAGTTGATGCACACAGTGCAAAGGATATAATAATAACTACAAATGTAATCATATTGTTGTATCAACAGAGTTTTTCTTGTTAACATTGTTCAGCATTTGTAATTACTAGGTAACAACATTTGATATTACAGATAGATTTATTATTGTATTGCCATATCAACATGATTGATTGGAATTTGTTTTAGTGAGCTGGCTTTAAAAAATAGGGACAAACATCTTAAAGCCACTCACTCACAAAGCACTTGTACTAATTGATTGAACAAAATAGTATAAAACAGGTAATATCCATACCAATAAAAGATAAATGAAAGAAAACATCAGAAAAGCACAAAACAGATATGTAAGATAGAGAGACAGATATAACAATAATTCCATATTCTTTTTGTCATAGAATCGAAACCACAATCTTACAAGTAGGCTATAAAAAAAAGACAATACTGCAGTATTTACCCATTTAAAATATACAGTAGTAAGCAGTACTAACGTTAGTAAAACAGGGTGAAACAGCGCCCCCCAAATCCCGCTTGTGGCCAAATATATATTACATCCGTAGTGATAAGAACTACCATAGAGAATGAATGGTAAAGGTTAAGGGAATTAAACTCTACTCCCGGCTCCGCGGGAGGCCCGGGTTCGATTTCTGGCCAATGCAACTGAGTTCTTTGGGAGTCAATACTTGAAAAGTGTGATCCTGCTTCACAAGCTTAAGTAAAAACAAAACAGTGAGATTGACATTTCGCATGTACAATGCCAGGAGTTGTGATCAGTCACATACTGAAAATAAAGATATGTTAATGCTGTGCTATGCTATGTTAGCAGTCAGTCCATGGATGGAGAGATGATACTTGTGGAACAGCCAGGCTGGGAAAAAGTTACGGTTACGGTGTTTTGCTGCGCTGGGTGCAGGCCTCAGGAAACGGGTCACCCTCCGCTCTTCACTTTGCAATTAGCTTGACTCCTGTTGCTCTTCATTTGAGCTAGCAGACTTTGTCGTAGTCGCTGGTGGTAACTTGATACTCTGGCAACACAAAAATGTGTTGGTGTATTTAGTATAAGCATTGCCTAAAATGGTAATATGGACATAGAAACATATATGTTGTAATAAATAAAGCATGCATAATAATAAACACCAGTAGTATATTTTTTTTAGATCCCAAAAAATTTGACTTAGGCAAAAGTACTAATACCACAGTGTAGAAATACTTCATTCCCAATCTCATTCAAGTAAAATTACAAAAGTATTATCATCCAAATAAACTTAAAGTACCAAAAGTAAAAGTACTCATTATACAGAATTTTACAGTAACATATAGCCTCATTAGTGCTGCATTAAATGCGTACGTCACTTTAATGTTGCAGCTGGTAAAGGTGGGGCTGGTTTAATCCATAATAATAAATAATTGATTAATTGATTATATTGTATTTTGTATTGATAACCTGAATCTGCAAAGTACTTTCCCTCTGACATGTAATGGAATAGAAGTATAAAGTATAAAGTTATATAGTACCTTGAGATTGCTTTTAGCTTTGAAAGGCGCTTTACAAATACAATTTATTATTATTATTATTATTATTATTATTATTATTATTATTATTATTATTAGTTGCAGAAAATGGAGATATATGAAACGTGTTCAACACAATAAACTTACGAAACAAGAAAACTACATTTAATGACTGCAGTGCAGTGTTATATGCACTTTCTTTTTTTTAAATCATCACAATTGAAGCATCAAAAATAAAAATCCATAAAAAGTCATTTGACCAACCATATTGCATAATTGGGTAAGTACTAGTGCAGGCAGTGAACAAGCGTGTGCATAGTAAACAGAACAAGCATTTCAAACAATATGGACCTTTCTTCATTTCAAACACCTGAAACATGGATTTCAGATATGGCTACAGGTCATCTTTATATTGCCTCATTACCAGGAACTGTTAAAAGAAAATGCAGCAAGCGCTTGACTGACGGGCAAAGGAGGAGAAGTTTACTGTGGTTATATTTCCTCCTGTGCCACATTTTTGAAAAAAACCTGAAAATAATCCGCTGTCTTCAAAGCTATGCTTCAAAGTAACGAGTAATGGGAACCTTTTTTGAAATATAGTCAAAAGTAAAAATATTTATCAATCAATGCAGTGGAGTAAAAGTTACATGTTTCCAATTATTTTTAACTCAGTTAAAGTAGAGATACTTGAAAAATGTAGGCCTACAGTACTCAATTAAATATACTTTCCATCACTTTCATATTTTTTTAGTGCTGCTGCACTTCTGAGAAAAAGTATTACAGATTAAATAAATAAAACGCAAGCTACTTGGACTTTTATTGCACGCACATAAGATTGAAACTAGGAAGTCAGCGAGGTCTTGCAGAGCTTTGGCTCGTCTTGTAGTGCTGCTATACGTTTTGCAAAACACCAGATGTCACTGTAGCTTCTACTGAAACTAATAAGGCTTCATCCCCCATCACTAGCATACATCTCACTTACAGGATGCACACTTCTGGTACTTACACTAGGGATCAAATAGCTTTAAATCAACTTCTTCTTTTTACATGATTTTTTTTCCATCCTATCATAGACGAGCAAAACTGTCACTTAACAACATCTCCACCGACAGAAGCTCAACTATGGAACCATCCTCTGGAAGCATCGCTGGTATGCATCTGTGCCAGAAATGCACTTCATTTTAAAATTAAAAGCACAAGTAAGACCAGAACAAGAAAGTCTGCTCAAAAAGACTTCAGTAGCAACTACAAAATAAAGAAGTACATTATGAATGCACAGTAATTAATGGGCATCTGTATTACCAAAGTCAGTTTGCACAATGAGTGTCCAACAATTCATAACATACATTATTCCACGTGCCACAGTCATAAACCCTGTCATATGGTCCTTTAATCAGCGTCCGATTGCTGGCCAAGCTATTATATCATAACAGTATAAACCCTAACCTCAAGGGTTGATCGCAGCGGAAACAGACCGACACTCGGAACATAGCGGAGGACGAAGCTGTTCCTACCCGGACCTGCAATGAGACGCACACTTAAATATGGCTGCCAACATAGAGCAAATTTTCCAGGATTTTATATTGAATAAAATCAGAGAAATTGAAGACCAGAATGAAGACAAAGCGTACGTCAATGTTTTGTTTCGTTTTTGTTTTTGTAATAGCTAGCTAATGAAAATAACTGAAAAAAACACGAGTTTCCATTTCAACGGCTGGTTGCCGCTCTAGTTACTAAATGTACCATACAAGCTAATGTTACATCATAAAATGTGTACATTTAAACGTCGGGATACAACAAGTGAATATGTTATTAATAGGGCTGATGGGGTGTACATACAGTCCCGGTTGTAGTAACATTAGTTGGCTGATGAAGTGGGTAAAGCGGTCCTGTTTGCACTCACTGCGGCAACACAGACAGTTTCAGCGAGCTAATATACAAAGTGCATGCATGGTTGTCAACATGCATAAAGTATTTCCCCATTACAGAGAAAGAAATGCATAACGTATAACGTTTTGTCTCCAGGTACACTTGCAAATAAAGTAACGTTAATTTATCCTCTGGTTCCTGAGCAATAATCACATGTGAGGAAAGATTAAAATGTCAATAATGAATGTGACAATGTGTTGCTACAGCCATAACCTTCCCCTTCATCTGAGAAGTAGCTTCAGGTCTTCATTCCTGGCGGCTGTTTTACTCAGTCATTGAGATAACTCATCCTTTTCTTGGGACAGGCCTCTGAATTAACTTTTACGTTGTTTAAGCTCAGGTTTCCTGTTATTGGACATTTAACACACATGGAGCTGTGTTAGTTAGAATAACAGATGCACATAAATAACATTGTCTCCTTATTCTGCCTCTGTGTGTCCTGTCAGTACTGCTGAAGGAGTGGGTGATGAAATGTTTGGAGCAGAAAAAGCCACGTCAGACAGAGACAACCAGGAGAATTTAAGGGCCAGTGCTTCACAAAAGAAACATAAGAAGCACAAAAAAACAAAAAGTAAAAAGAAGAGGAGGAACCGGGAGGAGAAGGAGAGCAGTTCAGAGTCTGGCGCAGAGTTGGACGGAGGAACCAAACATCAGCCAAGGTCAAACTTTGTGAACGGCTTTGTTGATACTCTCACAATTGTTTTATTCAAACTGTTTTATAACCGTGTGGTTACGCTTCCATAACACTGTGAATATGTTAACAGAAAGTAACCTCCGGATTAGTAGGAGTTTCTGGAATAGAAGAAAGCGCTAGTTAACCAGATAACAGATTTAAACAAGCGCAATTAAACAAAAATGACAGTTTGTTAAACGCCACACAGCAGGTTCAACAGACATGAATAGGCTACAACATCAGTATAAAACACTTGAATAAAGCGTCACCGAGTGAGACAAAACATCACGGATATAGCTGTTTACTACAGTACTACAGCACTACTGTACTCCAATTAAAGGTTATCGTACTGTGTAAAAAAACCTGACATACGAGTGTGTGTGTAAGTCGAAGTTGCAGACAGGAACAGTACAGGACATGTGGATTGTTAATAATCATAGCACATTATTTTAAAAGCTCACAGCTAATGTTATTCTTCATTAAGTAATTTAACATACTAACCAACATGCTTTAGTTACACAACATTATAGATATATGTTACTTTTGTATCAGGTTTATAATTGTATTTTTATTTTTTTCATTACATTTCTTTCTTTTATTTGGGGGTTTTGCTTATCGGTTTCTGAAGTTACCTCGCTCCCTAACAGCTGTTTTCTGCCGGCGCATTCATTTAATTAAATGTATTCAGTAAACTCAGGAGACGCAGCCTGTTTTTTCATGCTAATGCTACATTGTGAACAACAAATCTGTGTTGGAATCAGCACGTTAGCTGTCAGACTTGTATTGAGGTGCATTCAAGCTTCATTAACCATGATGTGTTCAAATGTAATCTTGTAAAAATGTAGTTTTTGGTTAGAAACATTCACGGTTACAGTTGTTTGAAGCAGATGTTTTCACAGTAATATAAAATAGATATTAGAGACGGAATTATGACCTGACTTCCTAACAAAATTAACTCAGTATTCAAACCTTAATGAAGGAGTTCATGTTGAAGTAAGTGCGATTTATTCTTCATGTGGCAACCCTCCAGACCTACGGTCTCGTTCACCAGGCTTTGTGGGCGGGACTTTTTTTTTTGCCACGTCATCATCATTCTATATCTACACAACAAATGTGTTTCTGATTATATGTAATCACAATGTTCTTCATAGATCTAGCCTCTTTAATTTTTGCCTCGTCACTGTTGAATCCTCTCAGCCGCTCTTGTGTTCTGTGGAGGTTTCATGTAAACAAACAACGTTTCTGTGTTACTCACTGAAATGCATTGTCTTTAAAGGTCTAAAATTAAGTTCCTTTCTCATAAAACATCTGTATTGTTTATGTCTATATTCACTCGCTTGCAGTCATCTCCTTCTCTGCCTCTGTTGGCGCATTGCTGGATTGGTCGATGACCAAGCCCCTGGACATCAAGCATGGGCATTCTTTGCAGAGGTTGCAGAATGAGTGACTCTTTCTGTGGCTCTCTTTGGTAGTAAATCTATGATTTTGAAACTATTCAAGTTAGCAAACTACACAAGGCAAAAGGTAATAACAATTGAACATGTAAAACCCCATATAAGATCCAGTCATTTTTCTGAAGGCATTTGGGGGGCTGAAGAGTCACTGGACTAACCATGGAGCAAAGGAAAGGCTACAGCTCTCTGCACTCTTTCCCACACAACCTTACGCAGAGTTTGACTTGTAAAGTGAAACGAGTCGGTTGGATTTATTTGTCACTGTGGACAAAAAAAAAAAGGCCACTTTACTATTTTCAAATGTGCCTAACCAAGATTTTTATCTTTGCTCCACAGAAGAGGAACACCAACAGAGGAGATAAACGAGCAAGGTAAGTCCGTCTCTGATTATTTTACCTGCATCAGCTGTGAGGGCCCACCATGGAATACATCAAAAGTCCTGAGCAAGTGTTCTCTTAAGGACTGTTTTAAACTTCTCCCACATGTATCATGAGGCTAATGTGTCGATGAGCCCATTAAAGGGATGGTTTGGATGTTGTTTGAGGTGCTAACCCGTAGTCCGTGTCTGGACCGACAGCAGATGACGGTCAGCACGCCCCGGTTTGGAGAAAGAAGAAAAAGAAGAAGAAGAAGAAGAGGAGGAGGAAGTGTGAAGAGGACTCATCAGATTCCAACTCCGAGTTCGTGTCAAAGCAGAGGGATGGTAAATGTGGTCAAAGCGTATCGCCAAGGCGACGAGTGGAGCTGCCTGATATCATCCCAAAACAGGTAAATACACAATCATTTTTTATATTAAGTCACTGCATGCTGTCTTGGTTATGTTGACAGTGCATAAATGACCTTAGTTCATGTAAAGGTCTAATACAAATGAAGATGTAAAACCTTTAAATATAATATAACATTTGATCCATACGTGTTTTTATTTCCACGTTTTAACGATCAGTCCTGTGAGCTGTTGTGCTCTTGAAAACTACACTTTTTTAGAAACATTTTCTTCTCCAAAGTTATGATTTTTATCATCTTGTATATGACGGATGCGTTTCCTTCTAAACCACACAGTGCTTGGCCATCGCTCGACTTACTGAGCGGAAAGCTAATACGCTGACTGAAGAGAAACATTAAAGGAATCTGGATGCATTTTTAGAATAGAATGAAAAATGTAGCTTTTCCTTAACAGTACACTTCTTGGGGGGAGAATTGCCAGCCTGAAAACACAACATTTTAACCACCCACTCCATGCTTTATCCCAAACCCCAAAAAAACCAAGTCTTTCCCCCTGGACTTGTGGGGTCCGTCCTTTTGCACCTAATTTTAAAAATGTAGTTTTTATTTCTCGCTTCCTAATAGGACAGTTCCAATAAAGGACGAGGAGAAGAGAAACGACACGGCAGGAGGAGTTCTCGTTCCCGTTCACGGTCACATTCCTATTCGGATTCTCATTCCTGTTCCGTGAGGAGGAACTCTCGGTCTAGACCTCGCCACCGAAGATCAAGGACTCGCTCCCTATCGAGTCCACATCGCCACAGGACCCGTTCCAGGTATGAAGGAGAACCACACATTACATTACATTACAGTTCATTTAGCTGACGCTTTTGTCCAAAGCGACAATAAGTACAAACAATCATGAGGATACAACTCCAAACAGCAAGAATCTAGCAAGTACATTATCTACAAATAGGTGAAATCATTTAAGTGCAGAACAATAGCTTCAAATAAGCCAAACAAAGTGCAACATACAGAAACAATAGAATAAAAATTCAACTATTAGCTACAAATAAGCCAAACCAATATAAGTGCAACATACAAAGAACAGTTTCTTTTTTTTCTTTTTTTTCACACAGTTGATGGTCGATTCTTGAGTTCCTGTAACATGTTGAATCATTTATTGATGATTTCAATTTCGCTAACTGGGAAACTACAATAGAAATGTAAGGTTATATTTCCGACATTCTCTACAGATTTGCTGGCAGGAAAATGTAACGCTTACTTTGTAGGCCAAAACACAGTCCATTGCTGGAGGACATGTACTCAATATCTATTCTGATTGCTTAAAGTAGGCGGATGTGTAATGATGTATTTTTCTGGTTATCGCTTGTATATTAAGCTTTCAAATGTGTCCCAAACCTCCATTTTAATTTGGTAATTTAGTGACATATTAAAGGCTGTATTTCACACAGATTCTAAAATTGGTCGGGAGTCATTGGCTCACCATCCAGTAGCGTTAAGATATTCTGCCCACATAATTGTAATGGCACACAAACGTTGACAAGTACATAATATTGCTACCCGTCTGCCTCCATGGTGCATTAACAGAGTCCTTCATCATAATCCTGCTTCTCATTGTGATGTTTCTTTCTCCTGCCATGATGTGTGTGTGCTGCTGGTAGATCCTCAGAAAAGAGGGGAGCTTTACATGAATCCATACAGTCCACCCAAGGTCCTTCAACAGGCGTCCAGCCACCTCATCCGGCCTCCAGCCCGACCCAGAGTAGCATCATCAAAGCGGAAGAGTCCAGCACAGAGTTGCAGAGCCCAGACCGGAGTGAAAAGCCACCAGAGAACAAAGAAGAGAAAGTAGATGACTCGTCACAAAAACTAGGTACTAAAACTAAAGTCCGTAGATTTTCTTACAGTAGTTTGTTATGCAATTTATTGTAATTGATACAATTGTATTCTATTTCTTTAAAAATGTTCCTCTGCACTGTCTGAAGAACCAAAGATTAAATTATTATAAATGTCATTCTGCAACACGGGGTTGCACAACGCAATGGAGCCAGGTCTCTGTAAAGATGTGGGCACAACAAGGCACGTTTATTTCTACAGCACATTTCAACGACGAGGCAATTTTAAAGAGCTTTACAAAAACATTAAAAGCATTTTAAGACCTTTAATGTGTGAGTCAAATCCATAGTTCTCAACACAACCCCCAGCCCCTCTGTCCTGGGGGTGTTCAACACAAATCTTAAAATCACAGATTAACTACACAGTCACAGACCATACAGACAGTTGTAGAGGAGGAATTCAGCTGAAGAGCCACATATTCAAAAGAAGCAATGTTTCTAACTCGGCCTCCTTTCTTAGGCTCTCTAGCCTCACTCATAAATCTGAAGTTGGGAGGGGTTGATCCGATAAGAACAGCCGCACTGTTATTTTGGTCCGACCAAGTTTCAGTTGAAAACATAAACTCCAGATTGTGCTTCGTAATACAATCATTGACTAGAACGTTTTTTCCTGCCAAAGACCTGACGTTTAATAAAGCTTTAGTGCGTTAAAAGCATTATCTGCGTGGGGAGGAGGGAGAAAGGGTGACTGGAGAGAAGAGTGAGCTGGATGGGTTTGGGAGGGGTGAAAGAAGAGTATCCTCATAGGCGTTGGTAGGAAGTCTTCCCTGATCAAAACTTTCCTCAGGCGGGAGCTTCGGTGGTTCGTCCTCCAAGGCTTCTGCATTATGTCTTCCTCCTGTTTTGATTCCTCTTGTCCTCGGCAGTGAGAACAATTTTACTCCTGACTTGTTCAGGCCTTAACAAACATGTCTGCAGTCCCAGAAAAAGATGGAATGTATCAGAAAAAAGAGACTAAATGGTCAGTACATGCAGGTGAAAGCCAACAATCATCTGAATCTCTCAACTCCTCTTCTGACTGGCGGTAGATAAACACCTTGTTTCAGCACTTCACACTGTTGTTTTACATCATCATTCGTCCCAATGTGCAGTATGACGTCTTTCACAGTTGGGTGTTTGGCCCCGATTATACAGGGCCGTGCTTCCAATCCTATGTCGATGATTGTGTCTCTTGTCTAGTAATAGTATAACAATTTTAAAGTGAATGAATAAAATACACCAAGTTGGTCCGCAGAGCAACTGAAGTACGACATAAAAATCACCAGTTCTAAAATAGTCTAAAAGTTGGAGCCTGCTGGAGCTCCCCTCACCCTTTATCACCCTGTTTACGTTCTCCTTCTCACAGAGTCGTATATCAATGCCTACTGGTTTCACTCCTGCTTCCCCCCCTAAGACATCAGCTGCATTCCAAACGTTAAAGTCACATATTGATAATACCATTCAGGAACATTATTTTTCCACAGGCGCTACCGGGTCTTAACTGGCATGAATGAACAAGTCTGTAAATCTCCTCAGAATGCACCTCCTTACAGACGTGCATCTCTTTTCAGACTCGGGGTTAGGGCGCCAGCAGAAGTGTATAGTGTACATTCTGAACTTTAACGTTAACCTTGGTGATTTCAGGACAGCTATTAGGAAAGTGTTCTTTCTTGTTACGGAGTAGACGGTGCGAAAGGAACTTTGCTTTCCCCCCGCCGGTTTCTCGGTCAGCTTGGAACAGTCTTCACGTTTAGTTGAGCCTCTTTGGCAAGATACATGGCGTCTGTCCTGGAAGTGTTTTTGGGGTCTGCTTGGTCATCTTCTCCACCCCTTTCTTTCCATTCTTCATCTGTCGAGTGGATAACAGCACTTATGAACCGAGCCACTTTGCATGTGCTTTTGTCTGCATACTGAGGAATCGTCAAGGGTGTGAGACTGCTGAACTCCATTTCCCAGGATTCCCTGCTAAGCACTTCATCGACATTTGAACCACATTTCATCTCGGCTCCATCACTTCCTTCTGTGGACTTAAACAAACCAACCAAGGACTGAAAGTAGAAGGATAACTCCTCAAAGGCATCAACATCTCCACTTTACTTCACATTACTTCAATTGACTATTTAGGATCTCCGTTAGTCATTACCGAAGTAACAGCTATTCTTCTGAGGCATTCAAACAATGTTGACGAGCCACAATATCAACAAAATTAAAAAAGTAGATCTCTCACATTCATAATGTCTCACCTACCTCAACAGTACATATAACAAATGTAATCAGCTTTCACATACAGTATCATAAGTCACCTAAAGATTTATTTCTTAATTATCACTGTTCTTAACTTCCTTTTAAAACTGATGCTACTGGTAATCTGATGGTAGTTTATTCCACTTCAACACATTACAGTTTTTTTTTTTTAAAACATTGGTTATGGTAATGTAAAGCGTCCCATGACGGTGTACAGATGGGAATATCGGCACACGTGTTTCTTATATACTGAACCAGGCTGGGTATCAGTCTCTCTTCCTTCCACACTGTTCCTCATTGAGCAGCGAGGCGGGCAGCTCTGTTTTGAGTGAACTGGATCTTTTTGAGCGGTTGTTGTGAAGGCCGAGAGCAGAATCCCGCACAGTAATCGAGGCGGGATACAAAAAATAAGCGCACCTTCTGATGACAGAACCTTCTCTAATAATTTTGGCAACCTGGTCACTGTGTTCCCCATTAATTGCTTAGACTCTACTTTCTATCGCCATGGTTTCATAACGAACCACAACGATTTTTACACTTCTCAACGCTGCCTTCAGCCTTCATATCAAGTCAAACCATTTCTTGTCATATGCACAGTTAAAAACAAGTTTCTCTATACAATGGAATTCCTAATTATGCTTTCACTCTGAATGTCGCATACAAAAAACATGAAGTAGGCTATATAGAAATAAATACAAGAAAATAAATGAATAAGACTACGTACATACGATATACAGAATAATAGAGTGCAAAATGATATGCGGACAGTGAGCGTTAAGATTAGATCCTGATCGTTTTTTGTTGAAAAACCTTTAATGATGGGATCAATTGTTTTAGATTGGCTGTGTGCATCTCAATATGACTCAAACGTTTTTTTGTTGCTTCAGGGAAACACCATCAGGATGACGGTTAAAAGTGTGTGAGTTTCAGGATGGGATAAGTTGCAATGTAGTTATTGTTCTTGTAAAATAATTATCATGTACCTACCTTTGTACCTTTTTATTAAAGTTTCTACATGTAGTTCCGAGCCACCTGCTCCAAAGAAATAGGGCGCAGAATTTCACCTTGAAACTGACTCCATACGATCCATCATCAAAACCATCAGTTATTAAAAAAAAGCTACAGTGACTCACTATCGCCTCTAGAGGAACAAGTGGTATTACAGACTGGACGCAGCACAGCTAGCTGTTAGCATGCTAACTTCTGTAGATATCTCTGCAACACAACACATAGACATGTTTGACGTCAACACTGTTACCTCTTCACACTAAATGTTTTAAGTTTAAATTCTGGCAGATCATACACATTGGACCTTTAAGTCTAACCTTTACACACACAAACATTTTACGTTGGTTCGTTTCTTGAAGGAGTGTTCAATGAATGTGTTTCGTTTGTTTCATGCCAAAGCTGCAGGTTCTGGCGCACCCCAGTCTATGCTGAACCAGTCGACATCGACCGATCCGGACCGGACGACCGCGCCAAAATCACCCAGGTCCTCCGACACTAACGTTAAATTTCCAGCAAAGAAGAGGAGGAAACCATCCAACTCCCCACCGAGGAATAAAGAAGCAAAGTCATCAAAGAGGCAGAAACGATCCAAGTCACCATGTAGGAACCACAGGAAGGGATCCAGATCCAGGAGTCTTTCAAAGAAGAAGAGAACACGGTCGAGGTAGAGTGACTGCGTTTTTTCTTTATCCGGGTGGTGTTATAACTAAAAGAAACAAAACAAAACAAAACTCATCTTAAAACACTGTAAACTGCTGTTGCCTGTCATGAATTATGGATGAGTTACTTTTCCCCAATTAGTGTCAGTGGTGGAAAGTAACAACATATGTTAGGCAGACAATTTGTAGTTTCTGTTAAATATATTTGAAAAAAAGTTAACCTGTTTTGAATAGAGGGCAGTGCTTAATTTAGGTCTGGGACCAATAATTGATGATGCATTTTTTGGGGGTCCTGCCTATTTGCTTGCTTCCTGAGGTCCATGAGGTCAAAGGGAAACCAATGCCAGAATTTATTAAAGTGTCCACCGTGGAGGATTGTGTACTTATGTTGCCGGTATTCTTCATCAGAAGTGCTAGCTAGATGGACAGTGTCAGAAAACCCTCCACACCTATTGAATTAGGGGGGGGGGGGGGGGGGGGGGGGGCGCTGTGTCCGACAATTTCTGAACAAGTAAGCAGGGTTTGAACGTCTCTCTCAAGCGCTCTTTATTTTATTTCTTTTGGTGCGTTCACATGGATGCGAACTGAATTGTCGTCCAACGTTACTCGCATGAGTTTGACCGCGGCATCGTTTGTGTTTACTTCCTTCACTCATGCTAGACGCGCTGGAGAGGAGGTGGGGCTTATTTCCATGTAGATACCAACAAAGTTTCATCAACCATGGCCGAAAAAAACACTATTGCTGCTTTTATATGTTGTGTAAGTCTCGAATGCTTCCTAATAATAGGAAGGTCGGTGCAGAACTGCCACCTGGATGAATAGTCTTCATATTGGAGATATTGTTTCAGCGGTTTTGCTTCATTGCAAATTAATTGAACTAGATATTGTCTGTGCAGGTCAGGGGGCCGGCGGTCGCGGAAGTCGCGCTCACAGTCGGTGTCACGGGGTCGGAGGAGGGCTACGTACAGCCAGAGGGACCGCTGGAAACGAGAGCCGAGTCACTCCCCCGTACTCATCCTCCGCAAAAATAGATCCCCCACTCGGAAACTCTGCAGCTCGAGCAACAGCCCTCAACGCATCAGTGAACTGGGTCAGATAATATGAATTGTATCATTTGAATGTCATAGAACATTTGAATACACTTCATTTGAATACCAACTGTACTACTGTTAGTTGTTTTGTTTGCATTTCTTGCAATATTATTTATACAGTAGGTATCATTGTTATGAGGTCACTTTTCCGACTGGAAAACTCTGCTGCCATTGTAAAGAGCTGCACAAATACATTTAAAGAGGATTCCATTGTTACAGTGTGCCAAAGGCTGGCGAGAAGAGTTACATTAACACTAGTGTAATGTTAATCGCCTGGTGTTAACCTACATGTGCTACATTGTACCGATTAGTCATTTCCAATGGAGCTACTTTTTCCTCTCGATGCCACAGCTCTACTAATTCATAGCAGTAACAAGCCATAATCTATACAGGTACATTATCTGAATATTTTCAAGATATACATCACATTGTAAAGAAACTAACTGAAAGCAGGTGTTGGATCAAGACATCCATTTATTTAATAGATTCCTTTATTGTTTATTCATTTGTGTTTCTCAGATAAAGAGCAGTTGTTGGAAATTGCCAAGGCCAATGCTGCTGCCATGTGTGCCAAAGCAGGGATGCCCATCCCTGCCAGCCTGAGGTCCACGGTGCTCCCCCTGGCTCTGCCAAGTATGGCCATGAATGCTGCAATGGCCAGTATGACAGCTGGTATACATGTTTTACTTTTATCTACTTAGTGCATGATTAAACATTATTTTTATTACTGATCCATCAACTGTGTCGCCGTAATTCTAGAATTCAAATAAGTTTTAAGTTTCTATATCGATCACCTTCTGAGACAAACAATTGAAAAGCTTGACACCTTAGATTAGCTACTACTGTATATGTATACTTGTCTTTCATTGGCTTGTTGTCTTTCTCTGTGTCTCGATCTTCCTTTAAAGCCACCATGACAGCGGCATTGACTAATATGGGCATGTCTTCACTGCTCCCGCTGCCCTCCATCACAAACAAGCCACCTTCTGCCTCCGCCCAACCCAACATCGCTGCTTTGGAGGAAGTGAAGAGGAAAGTAGCAAAGCAGGCCAACAGCATCAGCATTAAGGAGTTCACTGACGTAAGTGTAACTCTTTAACGGTAATACATGTAGTTTCAAAAAAATACATAAAAGCCACTAACAACAACAACAGGCACATTTTGTGTGTTACAAAAAAAACAACACAGTCCAGACATGTTACCGTATAATTATCAGCCTCGGAAGTCCATCCATCTTTTTCTGCTTATCGCTCCTCCTGGGGGATCCCAAGGTGTTCCCAGGCCAGATAAGGAAGGCGGCCAGGAGTGTGAAGTTAATTTATAACGTTGATCAAATTCAGAGTTCTTGAAGCGTTCTTGTAGTTTAAACCCAGAAATAAAAAATGTTTAATATCGAGATCTTGTTACACCCCTATCTGATTAATATTTTTTAATATATTTATTTTCCACTGTGTCTCAAAAGTTCACGTGAATGCCCTGCACACGCTGTGGACATGTAGCAACATCAAGGAACATGTGGTGGTGAAACAATGTTCCTTGAAGACGGTACTTAATTTGCTGTGTCTGTGTCTGTTTTGTAGAAATGCAAGATGATTGTGGACAGTAAAGGCGAGCTGCCGGTGGCGATGCCTCACGTTTCAGACGAGGAGGATGACGGGAAACCTTTCGGAGGATCAGCTCTTCGAGAGCAAAAAGCCATCAGCTTCAGCATCAACGTAACGATCCACACACACACACACACACACACACACACACACACACACACACACACATCTTCTCTGAGTTCACATTTTTACTATGGATGACAGTTTCTTCCCTAGTGAATGTATGTGAATCTGTGGTAAACCCCTACCGAGAGGTTTCTGGAGTAGCACTTTACATTACGAAATAACAGAACATTCATTTCATTATCATGAAATTATTGTCACATTATTGTGAACATATTACTTCTTATTACCCCATCTTAACATTATCCCCATTACTACCCTTGCATTATTGCAATATGGCCTTGGGATTATTTTTGCTTCACCGCAGTGATTTTAGACAATGGTAGTGGATGGAAGCGCACATTTCCTTTTTGCCGATTTTCTGTAAAGTTCGGTGAAAATATGGAGACCATGGCAAAAAATGAAATGCAAATTAAGTGGGTTTCCATCGGATAAAGTTTATACCTGAGCAAACGTTTCCAATGTCAGGAAAAGAAAAACATGGAATTGGAGGCGTCAACTTTACAGCTGTTGGGCGAGTTATTCTGTTTGTGTTTATATGAGATTATATTACCTGCTTCCCGAAGCGAGATGATGACCGAGATGTGCCAATAACAACTCTGAGACTCCCCTGAAGGGTGCAGCAATTATTTTGACAGCTGTGGGGAAAAGTTCTGCTGGAGATCATTTACAGGAGACTTCCGCTTAATTTCAGTATTATAATATTTTTTACCCCGATTAGAATTGTTGTGCAAGTTTTGTTACATTCTTTTGCCGCTTCTATGCAGCTATAATTCCATAATTTGTATAGAAATGCTAGGATGGAAACATGGCTGTGTGGTACCCGTCGCATATTAACTTTTGGAAAATAAAATCAAGTTTCCTTTCTTAATTAATTAAATGTATTGGACCATTAGATTCGGCCGACACAACAGTATTAGAACGAGCTATTTAAAATAAACATGTCAAATATGTAACTATTTGTATTACAATTACCATAATAGTCAAATACATTTCATGATTGTGACGGCCACGTTGGACACCTACCAAAAGAAACGAGGGAAGCTTTAAAAAAAATATAGCCTCGGTAATTACACCATGATGTTTGACGTATTATTCTAATGCACACCTGCCAGCCACTCAGTGTTTAGCACCCTGAATGAGTACCTTACTAATTAAATGTAAGTTTAGTACTTATGCAACCCATTGGTTAAAAATTCCCCCCAAAAAAGTCTCTTCTCATTTTCCTTCAGAACACCACAGTTCGTCCAGCAGTGCGTAGTGACGCGGGCATGGCCAAGGAGTTTCCCGTGTCGTCAGGATCCCAACATCGCAAGAAGGTCTGGATGGATTTTCAAATAGATTTTTAGATCTTATAAAAAGTGTTTAAAAGTCTAGAATGTACGAGATACTGTGGAGCTACAGAAAAACCTCCGGCCAATGCCGTCCACAGTTAACTCGCCTATTTATTTATTATCTTGTTTCCCGCTATAGATCACAGACAGGTATTTACAATAGGGTTCCTGCAGAACCTTAAAAGGGGAAGAGGGGGGATGGGGGTATTGAATTTGGGACGCCCCATGTACCAAGTCTGTACAAGACACATTCGGGCGAAATGGCCCCTAACCCTAAGTAAACATGTATCGTTTTTTTCTTACATTTTGGTTATTGTAAAGTTGGTGTTAAATTGAATTCCAAATGAGATTTAAAAAAGTCCTTCAAGTCTTAAATGTAATTTGGCGTAAACTGTGGGAACCCTGCACAATGCAAAGCTCGTATTGCAGTACTATATGTGGCCACTAGAGGCAATCTGAGGCAAAATAACCTCAAACTAGCATCGCTCACTGAATGAACTGAATCGAGGGCAGAACAGCTGTCCTTTTTTTCACAGATGAGTGAGGAAGTGAGTTCACATTGTCTGTTGTAGGACTGATTGCTTTAATGTTGAACATTAAGCCCACTTATATTAAGCAGTTGTGTTTACCATGTCACACAACAGTTTAATAATGCTTTCTGAGTAATGTAATGTGTTGTTCTGTCTAGGAGGGCGAAGCACTGGGTGCCTATGGAGAATGGGTTCCTGTTGACAAAAGCGCAGACAAAGCTGCAGCTGCGTCCAGAAAGGCCCTGACCACTGTTCCCATAGTGACGGCCACTTCATCATTAGGTGAAACAGCGACAGAGTTACCAGAGGTCGTGGAACCGCCTACAGATAATGACAGCGTTTTTCCTGACCCACTGCTGCAGGTGAGAAGGGGAAGCACACTTTGTAGAAAACATACTGTCTGTAAGTATTTACTGGTGCATCTGTCTGCACACAGATAATGTAGAACCGTAGTTACATCCGTAACTTTTGTTGTTTTTTGCATGTAACTTGCTACTGTTCACTGGATAAGTAGTAGTCATTCTTTTAACACTACACTGGCTTTTCAGCAGTTATAAGGACATCTTAGATGTATTGTGCAAAGTTGCACATTTGATGATGCAGAGAACATAGAAGCTTCTCTTCTTTCCAGGTCTTTAAGGTCTGACTTATATGCCCTTACAGGTGGGAAAAAATTATTCCTTTAATGTCACCTAGTCTTGGGAAAAAGATTTATACAATATGAGCATATCTCGAAAAAGTTGTAGCCATCAGAGAATCTAAATGAATGGATTAAGGAGCTATTTCAAAATTATCTTGATGTGAGTTTTCTCACATCAAGATCAAGTGCAAGGACATTGATTTCTGAAGGGACTGCATGTGTTTTTTATGTGCTTCCTGCTCAAGGGCAGTCATACAAAGGATTCAGTTTTCGAAACGGCTCTCGTTCCACAGAACTACTGCACCTTCTCTGCCCTAAATATCCGCTGAGATAGATATTTTCTAGGTTAAGAAAGTTGACGCTTTTACTCCTAGTCATAAACGTATTATATACAGTGCATTCAGAAAGTATTCAGAACCCTTCACTTTTTTTTAAATCACCAATCTACACACAAAACCCCATAATGACAAAGAAAACAGGTGTTTAGAATTTTTGGTAAAGTAATTTAAAAAAGAAAAAAGTATTCAGACCCTTTACTCCAGGGGTGGGGAACCTTTTTCCTATCAAGGGCCATTTTTTTTTTACAACATCCTTCGAGGGCCATACTAATTATTGAACTCATAACCTCTGCACATTTTTTTTAAGACACAGCCCATTCATTTCACCTTTCTTTTATGCTGTGCAAAAAAGCAACTTTTTTTCCATGTATCTTTCTGTTTTATCAGAAATCAGAAATCCTTTATTAGTCCCACAACGGGGAAATGTATCTCGTCACAGCAAAACAACATATGAAGTAAAAAGGCAGTACACAATAATTAAATAGAATAAAAAATAATATAAGTACCAAATGGTTGATAGAAAATAAAGTGAATATTGCACATGGCAGTGATAATTGCACAAATTATAAAAAGTGAGTATTGTAAATGGCAGTGATAATTGCACAGCAGTGGTGGAACAGTCTGTTCTTGGTGTGGTGGTCTACCTCTCTATCTTTCCATGTTTTCATGTTACGCTCTGGAGAGAGCTGCTTGTTGGGCCAAACTCCGCCAAAGAGCGTTAACTTTATCCAAACGCACTTGTCCTTTCAGCTCGTGCAGTTCGGCATGTTTCGTACAGTAATGACGCTCGAGATTATTTTTCCATCACCGCAAGTACGTCCGCACAAACTAGACACACTGGCCTTTTACTTCCACAAAGAAATAATCGTTCGTCCATTTCTCCTGGAAAGTGCGACATTCCACATCCAGCTTTCTCTGTTTTACACTCGCCATGCTGCATTCGCTGATGTCAATGACGATCTCGTCAGTTTTTTGACATGACGTGACCACGTGATGACACGTTCCACTCGTGTTGTGTTCAAGGACCCTGACCTTGGCCAGGAAAAACAGTCAGTCGCCTGTTTAAAATATTGCCATCTAGTTATTTTTGCTAGTGGATTTTATTTGCGTGCGTTTTACAAATTACCTCGAGGGCTGGATCAAATGGTCTCGCGGGCCGTATACGGCCCGGAGGCCGGAAGTTCCCTTCTCCCCCGATTGCTCAGTTTGGCCAGCTCTACGAAGAGTCCTGGTGGTTCCATATTTCTTCCATTTAAGAATGACGGAGACCACTGTGCTCTTCGGGACCTGCAATGCTGCAGAAATAGTTTTATACACTTCCCCAGATCTGTGTCTCAGAGGTCTACGGACAATTCCTTCGTCTTCATAGTTTGGGTTATTCTCTGACATGCAGCGTCAACTGTGTGACCTTATATAGACAGGTGTGTGCCTTTCCAATGTCCAATTAATTTAATTTACCACAGGTGGACTCCAATCAAGTTGTAGAAACATCTCAAAGATGATCAGTGGAAACAGGATGCAAGCTCAAATATGAGTGTCATAGCAAAGGGTCTGAGAACTTATGTAAATGTGATATTTCGTTTTTTATTTTTGTATTACTTTGCCGAAAATTCTAATCACCTGTTTTTGCTTTGTCATTATGGGGTATTGTGTGTAGATTGGTGATCAAAAAAAGAATTGAATCCATTTTATAATAAGGCTGTAAAGTAACAAAATGTTGAAAAAATATAAGTTTAATATCTGTTGTAATAAGCTTTTCTGAATCTAACTTTGTCCCTGTTGATACGTTTGTAGACCTGAGTGTGCCGACACATGCCAGACTGACTGACTTTTTGCCTTTTACATTTTAAAATGAACCTCTCTTCCCCCTCTCCCTCTTTCTCCCCCCCCCCCCCCTCTCTCTCTCTCTCTCGCTCTCTCTCTCTCTCTCTCTCTCTCTCTCTCTCTCTCTCTCTCTCTCTCTCTCTCTCTGTAGCCAGTAGATATTTCTCAGGCGGTAACTGAGAGAATCAAAGCTCAAAGACGATTGGCTGAGAACCCCTATGATGTCACTGCCATCTGCATGCTCAGCCGGGCACAAGAGCAGGTATAAAACACATATTTTACGAAATATTTTTAGTGCACAAACTCACACAAATTAAATAAGATTAATATGTATGGTATGGTAAACTTGCCATTTTCAAGATAATGAAAAAATGTACACGACTTAGAGTCCACAAACACGCCTGTGACTCTTTCTAGCTTTGCTTAGGCACTGCAGTGCTTAGAGCTAAATGCTAAAATATCAGCAAGCTAACATGATTGAAGGACGTTCATACTACTAATTGTATGTAGAGCACTTCATTGTTGAATGTTTTTCTACTTTGACTATTGAGATATATGATCCAATGGAAATGTCCTGTTTTGGTAGGTGGATGCGTGGGCCCAGTCCAACACTGTTCCTGGCCTTTTCACTGGTTCCACTGGAGCCCAGGTCCTCAGCTCGGAGGAGCTTTCCACCAGCGGACCACAAGCATGGCTGAAGAAAGTAAGATGTGCATGAAGAGAATATACACAAACAAGTATAGAAAACTTGCAGTAGAAGTTGTGTGGATTGTTTCGAGGATGGTAAACAGCAGACTTCTGAACCAATATGAGCACCTGAGCTGCCTCCAGAGTGCGATGTGTTAGAACCAAGGCTGGGTCATAAGCTGTTTGCCATGGCATGGTCTGCAGTGTTTCAACATCACCTTTAGTATTGTCTCGGCTCTATATCTCCGCTGTGTTGTTTGTGTCTCTCCAGTGCTGGGTGTGTATTCGCTCAGAACAAAGGCGCTGTTTCGCGGGCTTCCGGGAGGGCCGTAAGTGAAGTTGCCGTAATGAGTCGATATATGCTGTAAAGCGCAGAGTCTCATCTTTCAGAAACCGTTGAAATGTCTTCGATTGCGCAAACTTTGACATAATTACGGTAATCCAAAATTTTGCTTGCAAAATGTGTCGTCGTGACATATTCAGTGTTAAAGGGTTACGTCGAGTGGAGTAGAGCCGTACTGGTGTAACTGCAACTTGAAGTACTTGAGTACATCAAGAATTGTACATAGAAATATATGATAATAATATTGTACGACACACCACGAATATTGGTCAAACACACAATATGTATATGGAAACCAAAGTAAAACTTGAGTAACTTCTTAACTTGACTACATAAGAATGATAAGTAGAGAAAAGCAAAGGAATTACAGCCTTTATCAAGTCAATTTAACTCCAGATTGAACCAGCAATTTAAGGGATTTAGGGGAGATGGTGAATAGAGTTGAAAGTTCACATTCTCATCCATTTAACCGCCTTCAACAGTAACTTTATCCCTTTTTTAGCATACTGTAGTCTGGTGGTCTAGTAGTACGGCTTCCAAACAGAACACCAGATGGTTGTGAGTTCAATACCAGGGCTGCCACCATTGTACCCCTGAGCAAGGTACTTAACCCTGAGCTGCTCCAGGGAGACTGTCCCTGTTCACTGTAAGTCTCTCTGGATAAGAACGTCTGCTAAATGACCTGTAATGTAATAATACATAAACTCAGTGAAAAAGTTGACGTTTCACAGCTCTGTGCTGGCTCCAAAACCTGAAGAAACAAACAAAAGTTTGCCGTCTTGTTTTGCCTGTGACTTCACACAACGTTGCAGGTATAGCCTGTAAAAGGATACATTCCACAGATCATCCGCTCCGCAAGCGGTCTGCATTACAGCTTCAATGTAGCCCAACCGGACATTATGACTTGAGAGATTTAAATATGTCGGCCTTCAACAGATTTTCCTTGTTTAAAAAAACTTTAATTACGAGATAATGGAAACCCTGGTTCTTCATACAAAACATCCGTTGTGCACTCTTTCTCCGTTGTCAGGGTGAGGAGGGGGTGGAGAGGAGGATTTGGGTAGGTACCAACACCAACTGTATTTTGTGAGTTACTTGCCACATAACAGTTAAAAGGGAAGGCTTTTTCTTCCACTTCTCCACCAATGCAGAAGTCGTCCTTATCACCTCCGACTGATAAATCAAATCAAATGTATTCATATAGCCCAATATCACAAATGACATATTTGTCTCAGTGGGGTTTACAGCATACGACACCCTCTGTCCTTAGACCCTCGCACCGCAACAACTTAGGAGGATCCCTCTCCCAGGACGGACTGATGTGCAATAGGTGTTGTGTGTTGAGAACAAACGACATAGTAAAATCCAGGATGATCCAGGATGATGTCAAAAACGTGGGCCATGGGCTGGTCCAAGGGAAGCCTGAGCCAGGCTTAACTATAAGCTTTATCAAAGCTTAATATCTTTCTTCTTTCTTTCCCTCCATCTGACTTTGTCCATTCGTGTCTCGTTTAGGACCAGTTCCTCAGGGCAGCTCCAGTATCAGGGGGTGTTGGGGAGTTCCTGATGAGAAAGATGGGCTGGAAGACAGGAGAGGGCCTCGGGAGGAACCGCGAGGGTACCGTAGAGCCAATCATCATTGACTTCAAGGTCGACCGTAAAGGTGTGAGGCCACAGAACACTGGACCAACAGCCGAGTGATACAGATTTAGATAATGAGCCTTGTATGCTTTACAAAGCGGGATAGTGAAGGCAAACTGATCTCAGGTGAGGGAACAGACACGTAGCTCCTCGTGGAGACTAGGAATACTGGCAGTCATAGCTCATCCAGACCTGTCCCAGTGCCTCATCAATACTTGCCCCACTGAAAAGAAAAGGCGGAGCAGAACTAAGCATTGTGGGTGTCAAGTGGTGACAATGGAAATAACCTTTTGAAGAGCCTCTCATTCTTTGAACTTGAAATGCTATAGTAGCATCTATCGTTGAAGCAGGAAGCATTTTAACATCTCAAATAATTTCCTCTCACTGATGCTTGAGGTGGTAAATACTGCAAATTCTGGTTCACAGTAGTACCCTAAGAAACACTCCTGTCATTGCACAATTACCATTTGCCTATTCTGAATAATAAGGTGTGCATTTTTACGTGTTTCAGGACTAGTTGCTGAAGGAGAGAAGCCACAGAAGCAGACGGGAGGACTGGTGGTTACCAAGGATCTAATGGGTAAAGGATGCTCAGCAAACACACACAGCGTGTACACTGGGGAAAAGTGGAATATCGTCCTGCAAGTCTCTTATTTAGCTACAACCTTTAGCCTCACACTTGATTTGTAGAGATGAATTGCTGACACTAGCATCACATTGGATGAGAAAAGGCCTTTTGTGAACTAATGACTTACACACTGTAGCTCCTGATTAGTAAAACAGCTCTACCCTTATCTGACATTACCAGGTTTTTGGAAGAAACAGATTTAAGCACTAAATTAATCTACAATCTAAAGAGAATAAGACAAGAAGCAGCAACATAACAGCTGAGACAAACTGAGAAACATACAGTCCGCACGGCAACAACAAGGTCAGCTAACGTAACGTCATCAAGTGCTGTGGATGTTACGTTAATGTTACTCTGTCATGCTATGCCAGACTCAAATAAATTGTCACGTAGAGAAGAGAAGATTTCCTTGTAGTGCTGTTAAAAGTGGGATTAGAAAAAAAAGTACCATTCTCGGACTATTCCGAGTTGGATGCGTAAGAGAGAGAACAGAGCAGTAATGCAAGAGATGCTGCTGCACAGGAGGCTGAATCCATGAGCCACCTTTCTGTTCCAAATGAATTCAGAAAATTGTAATTTCAATTTGGTTCAATAAGGATTTGAAGTATGTTTATTCAGACTGAATTAATCCTACTGACGAGAGAGAGGGTTAAGGGGGTCGAACACTACATGTCTAGTTTCGTAAGGTTAGGAGTGAAAGAGGGAAAAGTTATGCCTAAAAAGTTAATCAAATTCATAAATTCCTGCCTCATGCTCATGCTGATGCATATATATTCACTGTGCAAAGGATTGTGGGTCAGAATAACCAGAAAAGCATGCTGGTTTGCATACTGCACACTATATGACATACTAAATCCTGTTCTGGCATACTAAAAAGTACGGTAGTATGTATTGGAATGCACAGATTATGCATTTCCCTGGCAACACCGGCCTTTTCACACCTGGATCAGAGAAACTCGTATGTGAGAACGAACAGTGTGCATGTGCAGGCATACAAAAGAAAGCAACCCATCAGCCTTGATACATTAAAACACTCTGCACACGTCTGGTATATTATTGACAGACACGCATTTAAAACGGCCAACAACAAGACCCCCTCAAACACAGAGTTGTGTTGCTTCTGTGGGAGTACTACTGTGTATATATAGTATATATACTGTACATGCAGAAAGACTTGCCACTCTTTTTATAGACACCAAGAAAAACCGCTTCTCCGTATTTATTTAACCATCTGAGTTATACAAGGTAGATCGTTGTGTTGTTTTTGCATGAAGAGCTCAGAAACCAGCCCGCAGAGAGCATGCTGAGCAAATACAGCTGCCATAGCCTTTAAAATCCAAATTCAAGCAAGAATTCACTTTATTTATACAGCGCCTTTTATGCACTTATTGCAGCCCAAAGTGCTTTACAATTCAGCAGCAAAGAAAACAAGTTTAAAAACCATGCACAAGGAGGAAGGGAGAAAATGACAGGAAATCATAAAAGATTAAAAGCAGAGCGATTCTAGTTATAGGTAATATTAAAAAGACGTGTTTTGAGTTATTGTTTAAAACTGTCCACATAGTCTGCAAGTGTAATGTTTAAAGGCAGACCCTGTTAACTATGTAAAACTATGGCCCTTGCCATTTGAAAATTGTAGTCCAAAATGACCTCACTAGTTTATAATGGCCATTTTCATTGTTAGCTTTGATCCGCGCTATTCAATTCAAATCAATTCAGCTTCTTCAGACGATGTTTGTGTGACCCTTCAACATCTTCTGCCTTGTTCTCCGTGCACAGGGAAGCACCCGGTGTCTGCTCTCATCGAGTTGTGTAACAAGAGACGAGTGATGCAGCCGGACTTTGTAATGGTTCATCACAGCGGTCCCGACCACCGCAAGAACTTCCTCTTCAAGGTGGGTCATCCTGTGTGTCACTTCACTCTTTTCATGGCTTCTTACCATTTCTTCAAGTATTGCACACATTGGATTGTTCACCTCTTGGTGGCTCTGTACGAAATGTAAAGATGTTTCAAAACCCCAAATATCAACCTCATTGTGGCGCTAAAGGAAAAGTCAGAGCATCAAGTCTGTAGGCTTCATCGTGAAACCAATCATTTCTGTTCCATATTTTGACCCAGTGCCAGTGTTGCTAACTCCTGAGTAAGAAAAGTAGCTATTGGATGTCCTAAAAGTCGCTAAATGACGTCATCGCCTAATTTGCATAATAATCAATTTGCATGTAATTGTAATGGCTGTAGGAGAGGAATAATTATAATATTATTATAATATATATATTATATATTATTTTGTGATTGAAATAGGCCGTCACTTCACAAAATATAAAGTCACTAGATTTGTCGCAAGTCGCTTTTGACAAAATTAATCGGCAAGAGGATATGGAAAGTTGCCAGATTAATTAAGAAAGTTGCAGTTGGGAACACTGGGCAGTTCATGTAGGAGATGTTTTGTGAATTTCACCAAGGGATCAATAAAGTTTTCTTTAACCTGTAATAATACATGATTATATTTGTTATTACCAATCTGAATCAAAGTCATTTAAAGTTATAAATGTAGTGCAGTAACAAGTACAATATTTGTCTTGGAAATGTATTTGAGTAGCGGTATAAAGTACCATATCAATGGAAATACTTGAGTAAAGTACCTCACAATTGTACCTAGTAAATGTACTCTTACTTTCACCACTGATGATTAAAGCATGTGTTCTAACAGTCTGTTTTGCACAAAAGGCGATGGCTATGTTTGATTTTTGCAGTTGTAATACGATTTCTGTATGTGCATTGCATTTTCCAAATTGTGCAAAAAACATGTATCGTAGGTCATTAGTTAGTATCTTTATCTATGTGATCATTTTGTTTTAAACGAATGACGGAGGTTTGCTTTCCTCTCCTGTTCATCATCTCTGTTCTCGTACACATTCTGTTCTTATTCATTGTATCCTCTGTTAAATTCTATCATGTGTTGTGTCTCCAGGTCACAGTGAACGGCGTGGACTACCAACCCCAGACGGCGAGTCCCAACAAGAAACATGCCAAGGCCATGGCAGCCACCGTTGCTCTGCAGGCTCTGGGGGAGGTAATAATGAAAATAATAATTGAAGCATGTGGCCATGTTTTATAGACGTAATATCATTTTATTTGCCTTTATTTCACCGGTGTTTTCACCATGTGGTCCAGTCAGGGAGCAAGCATTATAATATACATAAAGAAAAACATGAAAGTATATTAAATACTGCTCAAATGTCATTAATACATCTTAATGTTGTGAGGCTTTAATACTGATGGAAAGAGAAGCTGCAAGATGGACAAAAGCTGACGTTCCTGTACCCCTGAAGATGAATTGTAATAACTTTGGTGATCCTCTGACTCGTTCAGAATATCAGCTTGTTCCATACTTTTGGTTATTGAGCAAAGACGTTCCCATCAGCCTCAGCTGTGAACTTTAGTAAACATTATACCTGCTACACATCTGCATGTTCAGCACACACACACACACACACACACTCACACACACACACACACACACACAGATGTGTCAACGTTTTACTCTATTAAAGGATAAATAACAGTTGCACACCTGGAGAACTCACATGCGTTACTATGACAACCAGCAGCCAGCAGGTGTCATAACTGCATATTTAGCAGGATTGTTAGTGCAGTGACTTTTATATTGCTCATCTCTTCTGTTTTGATATGTTGTGTGAATGTTTCCTATTTATTATTATCTTTATTTATTATAATATAATGAAACATGAGAAATCACTCTGTTAAGCGTCTTTGAGTTATTAGAAAAGTGCTATACAAGTTAAATGTATTATTATTAAATGTCTTCTGTCCTATAATAGGTCTAATTGTATTATCATGGGAATCAGATTCTTGTCGATAAAAAGAGGATTAAATCCTCCATTTTCATTCCATTAATACAGAACAATCTTAATCTGTCCTAAAAACATATTTTGGTTGCAGATCAGGTCTATGCCCTTTATACACGTAACCGTGCTTCATGTTTGTCTCCAGGTTCCCGTTGATGGACCGGGCCTCTACACCGGCCCCGTCTTCACTGCTGCTTCCACCGGCCCGCTGTTTTCTACGTAGTCCTCCACACACAAGAGTTCAACTGCTCGGAACTATGTTCTCTCTTCAGCTGTGGGACGCCGACACAAAGAGTTTTCTTTGGAGTCCAACTAAAAACCTGTCTGTCGTCTCCACTCTCGTGACTTATTTATACAGTGAGAACCAGGAAGAGCCGTCTGGTTTCCTTTTTAAAAGTCACCATGTTCACGACAGGGTGGGTTTTTTTAGGATTGGGAAAGAGTCTCCATCATTTCACATGTGGATGGGCTTGTATGTATGTAAGTATGTATGTATGATATAGTAGCATATCAGCCGGATATATATTAGCTGACCACTACTTAAGTCTAGTCCTCTGCAACGGATGTGTTTCTGTAAATGACTTGTCTTGTTGGTTAACTTCCCTCTCGGTCCTGATATTACACGTGTGGCCTGGCCGTAACGTTTTATGGAACTAGAAATGTGCAAACAGAATAAAGATTAGATTTATGTTACGCAGTGGAGGAAGCCACTGCCTGTGTTGGTTTTCTAAGACTGTGACCTCCAGGTTGTGGCTGCTGCTTTTACCCAGTGAAGAGACTCATTCTGTGGAAATGTTCCATGAAAAACCAAGTACCCGAACCAACCAGCAGGAGTCCACAAGTGCAATGACATCATCGCTCACCATCTTCCCATCAGAAAACACTGCCAGTGTGTGAGACGGCACCGGGGAAGCAACTGCTGCTAAGCACTGGTTGTGTAAAGACATAATTTTCCCGGATCAATTCCCAAACATGCGTCATCTTATAACGTACAACTTGACAGTGAGGAAGGAAACACAACTGCAAGTTCCAGTCATTCTGTGGAGAATTGTGACCCAAACATGACTACTGACTCTAAATGTAAACGTGTTTTATACTCAACCTCTTCATAAACTTGTATATCTTGAGCAAGGTAACATTTCTATCCTCTTTAAAGGTCCAGTGCAAAGGCTTTAAGGGGGTTATAGTATTTATAACTATATTTTCTTTAGTGTGTAATCGCCTGAAACCTTAGAACGAGCAAAGGGACCGAGTCATCTTCCACGGAGGCCGCCATGTTGCACCGCCATGTTCCTACGGTAGCCCAGAATGGACAAACCAAACTCTGGCTCTACAGAGGGCGTTGTACTGTATCGTGTTGAGGGCTATTTGCAACCTCAGCACTAGATGACACTATGCCTACTCACTAGTCCTTTAAAATAAGTGATACAACTCATTACTTTTCTTATTGTAAAATAAATCGTATGAGAAAAAAAAGACCCAAGAAACCGAAGCGACTAACAATTATTGAGAATTAAAATCCCCCATGGGTCACATGTTGCTTAACTTCCAATGAACACACACGTATGACTGTTGTACATGATGGTCTTTGTTTTGTGCAGATTCTCACACGTCAGCCGCTCAACGCGGATTTATGATTTATGATATTCATGACTGTCACTGGATACATCTGGAGCCCCTTTCATATTATTTTCTTTGATTGTAATTCTTTTTACCTGAGAGAACTTTTCATATGAATAAAGACGACCACAGCTACTTATTGTAATAATTATAAATACATTTTTTATCAAATGTGCTTAACAGCAATTTTCCAAGAAATCAACATGAAAGTTATACCAGTTATTTACTGGTGTATAGTTCAAAGATAATATAAATTGTTGACCATCACACTCATTAAAGCCAGATTGGAGGATTCCTCTATTTCATCAGATTTGTGACTATAATAAAAAAATAACAAAAGCCTTATCTTTAAAGACTTTTTTCCAGAGCAATATTATCAAATGTTTTAGTTAAAGTTCCAGCTGCAGAATTCTCAACTATCTTAAGACTTTAGTTATAAAAGGAACATACACCCCCAAAGAATGTATCCGTAAACGCCCATATTGTAATGCGTTTGTAGTGAATTACTGTAAAGGTGAAGCAAATAGATATATGTTATATATTATATATGTTACAAACCGTGCTTATTCCTGACTCATCACAACTTCTGTATTTAAGAATCATTGGAACTTTGTATTTTTTCACTCTCTTTTCTTCTTTATTGATATATTTAAGGGAAGTGAGCCGGTAGGCTTTAAGAATGAACGTGGCCATTTTAAGATTGGTTAAATCGACGATGAGAAGTATTTAAAAAAATTGGCGTAAAGATAGCCTACTTGATTAGATTGCCCACGCTTAGAACCGCGTCAATCCATCTGGAGTCTGGGGAATGCTGGGGCGTAGGGTGTTTAACATGACTTTTTATGACCGTGGTGAAACTCGCGGGTGGCTCACGTCCAAACTTGGAGTCATATACAGGTCAGTCCCAAGAAAATGTTGACGTTTTTGACTTAAAACTATGCAATCTCACATCATTTTTGGACCATTACTATTACTCAGTGGTGGGCCATCAGGGCCAGCAAGGTCTTCTCTGCTGGCCTAAACATCATCAGAATATACATTTAATTTTTATATATTTTTTCCACAAATATGTATTAAATGATTCCCCATAGTCTATTCTCTTCATTTCATAGCTTTCCTCTTGGTTGCGCTGCTTCCAGCCTCAGATCGAGATTTGGAGGGCTGGCCTTTATGTTAGAGCTTTTATCCAATCATATTTCAGCCATAATGTGTTTCCAGGGTCCATGAAATCTGCCCTTAGGCCTTCAGAATCAACGGTGCGGGCGCCTTTAGCTTAAAGTGAACAGAGACAAAACTGTGGCGTTAACCAATCAGATTTCGAGTTGGGGACACTGGGGCCAGCTAGCAGGCGTACGATAACGTCAGCATGTCCACATCTTTTGATTGGATACGCACTATTGATAGGCAGAGCTATTCAGAGCTAGCAAACTTTGAAGGAGCTAATTTGTGTAGATTTCTACGAGCTGTTTTTTTTCAACCCACAATGGCTAAAGGAGGAGAAGAGATCGATTTGGTAGCAGATATAATTACAATGGCATTTTCAAGACAAACTTTTCAAGAAAAAATAGACATCGACACCAACCCCGACGCTAGCGAGCCTATCACAGCCGGGAAAAGGGTTTGTCCGCCACTTTCAAATCTCTAACTACGAGCGGTACCCCCGGCTCACAGCCTCCGAGAGGCACTGCACATTGTACTGCTGGGAATGCCTTCTAATTACAACTAAATATTTCGTAAATATTAATATAACTCTGTTGTTAGGGTGATGCAACGCCCGGTTATACTGCGTTTCTGTCTAAATGTATAGTTTCTAGAGCCATGACATCATAATGATGGTATTAAGAGGTGGAATAATTCAGGTAGGACTGTGTAGGACATCACTGAAGGCCTAGGTGTGAAATGCACGGCCCGCCACTGCTATTACTATAGATAACGCAGAAAACTTCTCCCAAGTTACAAGTTGCAATGCCCCTTTTGAGTTCTTAAATGGACAGTGATTCAGCTATTTTATATACATTTCTACCACATGCCACCACCATATTGTAGCCTGTACAGTATAACAGGGAATTGTGTTCCATATTTGGGCATGAAAGTCAAAACTTCCATTTTCTAAGCTGATTACACCATCTGGTGGTTGGACTGCACTGCATAGAACAACACCGGAAAGGCTGCTCTGCGTAATAATTGTGTGAGTTTTATCTTATTTCAACATAACATATGACATATGTTGATGCTGGTATCCATGTTTCCCAAAAGACAAAGGGATCTGGAGAGAGTCCTGCCACTAGGTTTGGGGAAGTTTTTCGTAAACTGTCTCGAAGCTTTCAAAGCGTGAGTAATTGCATTAGTTTTGTGTTTCAGACCTTCTCACGTCACAATGAAGCTCAAACACCCGGCTGACAAAGAAGGCGCAGAAGGCTAGGATTCAGAGCACACTGCTTTAGTAAGGTGCAATTTTAGAAATGACTTGAAATGGCACATAAGCTCATGAGTAATGTGACTGCTCTCTCTCACACACACACACACACACACACACACACACACACACACACACACACACACACACACACACACACACACACACACATACACACACACCGAGACTCTCTTCACTGTAGTGGGTTGTGTAAGAAGATAATGGCTGAGCCAAAATCAGCCCACTTCAATCCATAATGACACATGTTTGTCAGAGGTGAGGTGAGTCGAGTACAGCATTTCTTATGTAAGGTTGTTGACTCAAACACACACACACACACACACACACGAATACTCCCTCCTGCTCGCAACACTTGAGCGTTATTTTTATGTATGTCTGTGTGTGAGTTTTTAAAAGGTTAGTTCAGATTCACATCAAACAATAACACAAGCAAACGGACCGATCGAAGCAGCAGCAGACCGGCAACCACCGTGTTCCACGACGTACAATTACTGTTTTTGTCAATGGAGTCTGGTGGCTTTGAAGACAGCATGGATGGATATAACGGCACGACTCAGAATCAGAAATACTTTATTGATTCCCGGGGAATTGGGTTTTGTTGCAGTTTCTCAATAAAAAAACAAAAAACTGTTTTTTTACCATATCTAACAACAATAAATATGTAAGTACAAAATAAGTAATAATAAATAAGTAAGATACAAAAAAATATTTCTTGAAATGTTAATACAGTATTATTGCAAAAGTGATGTAAGTATTGCATCGTTAAATATTTGCACAATTAAGTAAAGTAAGTCTAGTCCATATTGCACAGTTTAGATATAATAACTCTGGCATTATGGCTGCGGACAGGTGTGAAATAAATCCAAGGTTCAGTCTATTGACTCAGAGAGAGTTTGATGGCCACAGGCAGGAAGGACTTCCTGTGGCGCTCTGTGGTGCACCTCGGTGGGATGAGTCTGACCAGCACGTCATGGAGTGGGTGGGAGACATTGTCCAACATGACAGGTACCTCATACAGCGTTCATGTAGAGGGCTTCAGTTTTCTAACATACACTCCCGGGTCCTGGTACTCCTCCACAGTGTCCCCCCTGGATGGAAACAGGATCAGAATTCAGTTTATTGGCAAATTGGTTTTCACATACAAAGAATTTGTTGTAGTGTATTGTCTGCATACATAAACACAGTAAGATACATTTAAATGAAAGAAAAGAAGAAAGAGTGAAAAATTATTACAATCAAATTGTACCGGGAAAAATATAAAAAATAAATAAAATATGACAAATTACTTAAAAGAAATATGTACAGCAGAGTCATCAGAAAACTTCTGAAGATGGCAGATGTGTGATTGTTGAACTCTGGGGTTTAGAGGGTGAAGAGAAAGGGAGACCGGACCCTCCAAATTGAGGCAGCCCTTCAAAAACGTTGTGCATTTTCATATAACATTGTGGCAAACATGAAATAAATGCAGAATGAAAGAGTGGAATTCTTCGGCATCAATATAAAAAACAGAAATAATGTTTTCCCCATTTATCTGACAGATAGTACCATGGACCTTTTCAGTGGAAAAAAGGCAAATCAAGGCTAAGGTTTTGATTTAATCAGAGGCTATAGAATAGGATCACATTTTTCACGAGTTAAACTTCGGTGGCAGATTTCTGAGGACTAAATAGAGAGCACCTCTTTTGTGAACGCAACGTTTTCAAACCAGTGTTAGCAGCAAAGTAAAGTAATTAGCACAAACTATTTGGAATATAAACCAAGCATTACTGGCGTCATCATTCTCTGCGATTTTCTCAGCAGCCGTAAGAAGTTCGGAACAACTCGGTTGACTGAGTCAGGTGTTTGGCTTCTTTCATAACCTTGGGCTTGAATGCCACTTCTCAAGCATCTCTGATGCAGTTTTGGTTTCAGAACCAAACTGCAGCAGGAAGTCTTAATTCAGCTGCTGCATTAGAGATGACATAATACACTTTCTATCCAAAATGATTGACGGTGACCTTTGATGCGATCATGACCATTTTAACCATACGACTTCATATCCGGATTAGCTTCTAGTTTCCTTGTTTGGATGGATGATGACCTTTGACCTCGATGTGGATGGTGTGAGCTTTTGATCACAAAAATGATCATAGTCAGAACAACTTCTAAGTTCAACTAGTAAGTAGTGAAACTCCATAAACAAATGTCATTTATGAAGGATGGTCTCAAATTAATTGGTTGTTGCGTTTTGAGCGTTGACCCTCAGGGCCACCGTAGAAAATGGACACCTTTATTGGAAACAACCGTTATCTCTAATTCCAACTGTTTATAGTGTATTTAATCATATTTTAGTAAAAGAAACCTTCCTGCCTTGATAAATTCAGTACAATGTACTAACAATGGCAACTGAAAGAACGGCAAAGTTGAAGCAATTGAAATGTATTTATTTAACAGCTAACTCACAGAGATGTGTTCCTTTGCTCAAGTGCTGTACGAGAGTACACTGTTGAGGTAGTTTACTTGAGTATTTCTACTATAACTAACTTTGTACTGCTACTGTACACCACTTGGAAATATTGTACTTTTTCACAGCACTGCATTTTATATTATAGCGGTTGTTAACTTTTCAGATTTTACATAAAAACACACGATAAGACTGAGAATGCGATGCTCTAATTTAAAGATTAGAATGAACCGTTCCCAACCTTTTTGGCTTGTGACCCCTAACCAAAGAACAGAGTCTAGTGGTGGCCTCTTTGCATGTGTCAGATGTCTATGAATGGTTAGACATTTCCCCTCTAAATTTCTCAACCGTTAGCTGTTAAAACTAGCTCCATTTCAAGCAGCTAATATTTCTGTAATTTTATTTAGGGGACATTATTAATTTCAGGATTCATCTGAATTCATTCATGTCACATGCCCCACCAGAGACAATAAAACACTGGACTTACTGTATGCCAACACCAAGGAGGCATACAGCTCATCAGATCAGACCACAACCTGGTACACCTCCTGCCTGTGTACAAACCCCTTGTATGCAGACAGCCAGTAACCACACGCACGGTGAAGAGAGGCCCTGCAAGACTGTTTTGACTCCACTGCGTGGGATGTGTTCATGGACTCTCATGGGGAGGACATTAACAGCCTTACAGACTGTATAACGGACTATATTAACTTCTGTGTGGATAACGTCGTACCCACCAGGACTGTACGATGTTTCCGAAACAACAAACCATGAATGAATCCTGAGATAAAGGCTCTCCTCAAAAACAAAAAGAGGGTCTTTAGGTCATGTGACAAGGAAGAGCTGAGGATTGTTCAGAGGGAGCTATGGTGGAAGATCAGGGAGGGAAAGAACACCTACAGGAAGAAGATGGAGGAGCAGCTGCAGCAGAGGAATGTTAGCGGTGTCTAGAGAGGCCTGAAAACCATCTCTGGGTACAAGGAGCCAGACTCTCAGCCGACCTAAAATGGGTGAATGACTTGAACATTTTCTTCAATAGATTTGATCAGTCAGGCGCCCCTCCCCCGGCTCATTCCCCCGTGCTGCAACCTCCATTGTTCTTATCACCGGTGAACGACCCTGCCATCTCCACCCTGCCCCCTCCCTCAACCCCCCACTGTCAGCTACTTCACACATCCTCTCTGTCTCCTGCTTCTCCACTCACACACCCCCCTCCACCCACTACCTGCACTTTGTCCCTCACAACCAACCAGGTGAGGAGTGAGCTCAGAAGGTGTAAGGCAAGAAAGGCTGCGGGTCCAGATGGTATCAGCTCAAGGCTCCTCAAATCCTGCGACGACCAACTGTGCGGGATTGTGGAGCTATTATTCAACCTGAGCCTGAAGCAAGGGAGAGTACCACAACTGTGGAAAACATCTTGTGTGGTACCCGTGCCAAAGACCCCCAAGGACCAACTAACTTTGTACTGCTACTGTACACCACTTGGAAATATTGTACTTTTTCACAGCACTGCATTTTATATTATAGCGGTTGTTAACTTTTCAGATTTTACATAAAAACACACGATAAGACTGAGAATGCGATGCTCTAATTTAAAGATTAGAATGAACCGTTCCCAACCTTTTTGGCTTGTGACCCCTAACCAAAGAACAGAGTCTAGTGGTGGCCTCTTTGCATGTGTCAGATGTCTATGAATGGTTAGACATTTCCCCTCTAAATTTCTCAACCGTTAGCTGTTAAAACTAGCTCCATTTCAAGCAGCTAATATTTCTGTAATTTTATTTAGGGGACATTATTAATTTCAGGATTCATCTGAATTCATTCATGTCACATGCCCCACCAGAGACAATAAAACACTGGACTTACTGTATGCCAACACCAAGGAGGCATACAGCTCATCAGATCAGACCACAACCTGGTACACCTCCTGCCTGTGTACAAACCCCTTGTATGCAGACAGCCAGTAACCACACGCACGGTGAAGAGAGGCCCTGCAAGACTGTTTTGACTCCACTGCGTGGGATGTGTTCATGGACTCTCATGGGGAGGACATTAACAGCCTTACAGACTGTATAACGGACTATATTAACTTCTGTGTGGATAACGTCGTACCCACCAGGACTGTACGATGTTTCCGAAACAACAAACCATGAATGAATCCTGAGATAAAGGCTCTCCTCAAAAACAAAAAGAGGGTCTTTAGGTCATGTGACAAGGAAGAGCTGAGGATTGTTCAGAGGGAGCTATGGTGGAAGATCAGGGAGGGAAAGAACACCTACAGGAAGAAGATGGAGGAGCAGCTGCAGCAGAGGAATGTTAGCGGTGTCTAGAGAGGCCTGAAAACCATCTCTGGGTACAAGGAGCCAGACTCTCAGCCGACCTAAAATGGGTGAATGACTTGAACATTTTCTTCAATAGATTTGATCAGTCAGGCGCCCCTCCCCCGGCTCATTCCCCCGTGCTGCAACCTCCATTGTTCTTATCACCGGTGAACGACCCTGCCATCTCCACCCTGCCCCCTCCCTCAACCCCCCACTGTCAGCTACTTCACACATCCTCTCTGTCTCCTGCTTCTCCACTCACACACCCCCCTCCACCCACTACCTGCACTTTGTCCCTCACAACCAACCAGGTGAGGAGTGAGCTCAGAAGGTGTAAGGCAAGAAAGGCTGCGGGTCCAGATGGTATCAGCTCAAGGCTCCTCAAATCCTGCGCCGACCAACTGTGCGGGATTGTGGAGCTATTATTCAACCTGAGCCTGAAGCAAGGGAGAGTACCACAACTGTGGAAAACATCTTGTGTGGTACCCGTGCCAAAGACCCCCAAGGACTTCAACATCTACAGACCGGTGGCGCTGACATCGCAGCTGATGAAGACCCTGGAAAGGCTGGTCCTTGGCTATCTTCAACCCCAGGTGAGACCATCGATGGACCCACTTCAGTTTGCCTACCAACCTGGCATCGAGGTGGATGACGCTGTCATCTACCTGATGCAGAGATCCCTCAAGTGCCTTCAACCCCATTGAACCCAGGCTGCTGGGGGACAAGCTCTTGCTCTTTGCTGTAACAATGTAAATTTCCCCGTCGTGGGACAAATAAAGGATTTCTGATTCTGATTCTGATCTAAAATCCCTTTGAAAAAACTTAAGGGGTTTAGGGTTAGGGTATCTGTTTAAAATACATTATACTGATTTTACCATAAAAGCCAACGTTGCACCGGTTGTTTAATCATAACAGTGTACTTACATTCTGACCTTGACTTCCACACTCATGCGAGTGTGAGCCAGTCTGATAAAAATAAACCACTTGTAGTTTTGAAATCATTTCATCATGACGGAGGTTGTTTTTATTTCAATCAGACGATGCCAACAGCTGCTTTCACTTTGTCTGTGAGTGCTTTCATTAGGGTTAACTAGATGCTGTGATCAATATGCTTATAGGAATAGAGGCATGCATAGGCACCTACACACACACACACACACACACACACACACACACACACACACACACACACGGCCAAACATTTACGCCCCAGCCGCTGCCATCGACTAACCCTTCCCCGCTTTTTGTCTGTCCAGTTCGTGTGTGGTCGACCTGCTAGCGGGGAAAGCTATGGCGGTGTGTTCAGAAGAAAGTGTCAGAAGAGTTCTGTGTGGTGTTCATTGGGTACACGGAAACAGCGTCCGTCAAAGCCCCCCGACCCCAGCAGTATGTCCTGTGGAGGACTTCCCCATCGAACCGCCCTGGGATGATACTGTCCGCCATGCTTTCAACCAGGTCGTAAGTATCGATGGCTCCCAGCTACACCCGAACGCCGCACTCGCTCACCCACACTTTACTGTAATTAGGGACAGGTTGTATCATGTGAGCCGAGACACACAGACAGGGGAGGAAAACACTCAGTGCTCATCAGAACCCCCATGTGCGATCATCTGGGGTACAACAAAACACTACATCGGATCATGGCCCAATCTTTTATTGGCCGAGCATTCGCGCGGATGTAAAGTTGGTGGTGTGCATCCTGATGCGAATGTCAGCTGTTTCACCCGCCAGCCACCCCAAAAGCGCCTTTGCTCCCCCTCCCATTAATTGAGGTGCCTTTTCAAAAGAATTGGCATGGACCTCATCGGGCCATTAGTGCACAGGGATATCGCTTTGTGATTCTCGTGAATTATGCAATGCCATATCCCGAGGCACAGGCACTGTTTCATATTCTCTCCCGAAAGGGAGTGAAATATGTTTTAAATTACATTTTCTTGTTTCTGGGAGACGACCCCCAGACACCCCCGCCATTATGTATCTTTCCAAGTTTGCTCCCCCATTTTAAAACTAAACCAGGTGCCCCACTAATATCTATAGAATACAATACACAATATAAAGGACGAATAAGAATACTCTCAAACTTAGAACAGAGCAGAGCTTCTTCTTCATTGCACAGCTGCTTCGCAAGGTAGGTCTCTAAGTAGTCTTCTCCGTCAGCGCACAGTTTGAAGCTTTTCTCAGTTCCGCCTGATCACACACAGGCGGAGCTGTCCGTTCAGCACCACTGACAACGCTTCCAACTGGAGGCTGCGTCTGCTATTTATTTGTGTGCCTGTTGGTTTAAGTGGGAGACACTTGCTCTA
This sequence comes from Cottoperca gobio, assembly GCF_900634415.1. NCBI lineage: Eukaryota > Metazoa > Chordata > Actinopteri > Perciformes > Bovichtidae > Cottoperca > Cottoperca gobio. The sequence goes on along the minus strand of NC_041356.1, from coordinate 760,396 downwards.
ATAATACAATCACGCAGGCTGCCACAGTGAGGTTATGAGTATTTTTTTTTCTGGATGAACCATTATATGCCCTGTACCACAGCAAATTCCTTTTATTTGCCAATAAAAAAGATTCTGATTCTGATTCTGATACAGGTAAAACAGTAGACCTTCACTTTCATTTACAGCCCAACATAAAAGAGATGCATCTCAAATACAAACAAAGGGGGAAAAACTTAAGACACATTTTCACATTCAGCAGCCTGGTTCAGACATGCTCATTCACACACACACACACACACACACACACACACACACACACACACACACACACACACACACACACACACACACACACCACACACACACACACACACACACACCGATGGCTCAGCCTTGGGGTTCAGTATCTTTGACCAAGGACATACGGACTTCCTGAGCCACTCTACCTCCTGACCCACAGGCCATAGATCTTTGCTATGTATCAACCAGAAATGAAAGTGTTGTTATAAATAATATTGAACTTTGTCCATTTGCTGTGACCTCTTTATGTGTGTAAAACGTGCGTGTCCTTGCATTTACACCTAGCTCATTCCCCCTTGTGTTTTCAGTCAGAATAGGAACGTAATGAGAACGCACAGAATGATATTTTTGTGTTCTTCACTTAGTAGTTTGGTACCTCCGTGCTGTAAGCCTCGTGCCGCCCTTGGATATTCGTTCTAGCGCCGACACCGTCTCCAACTTTCTCATTATTTACATTCATCAGTCCGTATTAAGTACAACACAGAATATTTATATTTATATTTATTAATTATATGTATTTGCCGATGATCAGTATGCCTCCTATTTTAATAGGAGGCATACTGTGTACGTTAGTGATGACATATCGTATAGTAACTATATATTTATAATACCAGAACTGTGACGAAATGTCAAATACCCTAAACCAGGGGTCACCAAACTTTTTGATACTGAGTGCTACTTCAAGGTACTGAATAATATGAAGGGCTACTTGTTTGATACAAACTCCCTGAATAACATAGTTGCACGGTTCACCTTTAATGATAATGTTATCATTAATAATAATAATCATAATAAATATTCATATATGTGAAGAGATCACATGTTAATGTTAATTATTCCTCACAATGATTATTAACAATGATTTACCATGGTAGGAAACACAGATATATTTAAACATTATTTATTTATGTTCTCAATCTATTTCAACATTTGAAAGTCAGAGTTATCATATCTCTGATATTTTTGTAAATATCTTTATTGACAGTTTTGTATGAATGAGCACATTTGTAGCATTTTGTTCAAATTATATTTTAGTACAAAGTATCACTTCTGTAATAAAATGTAGGAAATCATTAACTGTCACATCTTCAAATCATATCCTGTTTGTACAGACCACTAACTTTGTAACATCAGAGAGTGGAGATGACATCGGAACCTTTCTTCTCGTCTAAGAACAGTGTTTTCAATAACCATCATTGCACCTTTCAAGACCTCTCCGTCCGAAAAGGCTTTCTTGTACTTTATTAAAAATGTGCAGCTCTAAATGAAGCTTCCGTTGCTTTCTGTGACTTGTTCTCCGTCCATCCATCCATCGTCTACCGCTTATTCGGGATCGGGTCGCGGGGGCAGCAGCTCCAGTAAGGAACCCCAATCTTCCCTTCTCCGGGCCACATCCTCCAGCTCCGACTGGGGGATCCTGAGGTGTTCCCAGGCCAGTGAGGAGATATAATCTCTCCACCGAGTCCTGGGTCTTCCCCGGGGTCTCCTCCCAGCTGGACGTGCCTGGAACACCTCCCTAGGGAGGCGCCCAGGTGGCATCCTTACTAGATGCCCGAACCACCTCAACTGGCTCCTTTCAACGTAAAGGAGCAGCGGCTCTACTCCGAGTCTCTCACGGATGGCTGAGCTTCTCACCCTATCTCTAAGGGAGATGCCAGCCACCCGTCTGAGAAAACCCATTTCGGCCGCTTGTACCCGTGATCTCGTTCTTTCGGTCATGACCCAGCCTTCATGACCATAGGTGAGGGTAGGAACGAAGATCAACCGGTATATTGAGAGCTTTGCCTTCTGGCTCAGCTCTCTTTTCGTCACAACGGTGCGGTAAAGTGACTGTAATACCGCCCCCGCTGCTCCGATTCTCCGGCCAATCTCTCGCTCCATTGTCCCCTCACTCGCGAACAAGACCCCGAGGTACTTGAACTCCTTCACTTGGGGTAATGGCTCATTCCCTACCCGGAGTAGGCACTCCACCGGTTTCCTGCTGAGAGCCATGGCCTCAGATTTGGAGGTGCTGATCCTCATCCCAACCGCTGCACACTCGGCTGCGAACCGATCCAGTGACTGTTGAAGGTCACAGACCGATGATGCCATAAGGACCACATCATCTGCAAAGAGCAGCGATGAGATCCTCAGGTCACCGAACTGTAACCCCTCTCCTCCACGACTACGCCTCGATATCCTATCCATGAAAATCACGAACAGGATTGGTGATAAAGCGCAGCCCTGGCGGAGGCCAACATTCACGGGAAAAGAGTCCGACTTACCGCCGAGTATCCGGACACAACTCTCGCTTTGGGCATACAGGGATTGGATGGCCCTCAAAAGTGACCCCCTCACCCCATGCTCCCGCAGCACCTCCCACAGTATCACCCGGGGGACCCGGTCATACGCCTTCTCCAGATCCACAAAACACATGTAGACCGGATGGGCGTACTCCCAGGCCCCCTCCACGATCCTTGCAAGAGTAAAGAGTTGGTCTGTTGTTCCACGACCAGGACGGAATCCGCATTGTTCCTCTTCAATCAGAGGTTCGACTACCGGCCGAACCCTCCTTTCCAGTACCTTGGAGTAGACTTTATCAGGGAAGCTGAGAAGTGTGATACCCCTGTAGTTGGCACAAACTCTCTGGTCCCCCTTTTTAAATAGGGGAACCACCACCCCGGTCTGCCAACCCCTAGGCACTGTCCCAGACTTCCACGCAATGTTGACGAGTCGTGTCAACCAAGACAGCCCCTCAACACCCTAAGCCTTCAGCATTTCTGGACGGATTTCATCAACCCCTGCGGCTTTGCCACTGTGGAGTTGTTTGACTACCTCAGTGACTTCCATCAGGGAAATTGACGATGATCCCCCATCAGCTTCCAGCTCTGCCTCAACCATAGAGGGCGTGTTAGTCGGATTCAGGAGTTCCTCAAAGTGCTCCTTCCAGCGGCCGATAACCTTCTCAGTTGAAGTCAGCAGGGTCCCACCCTTGCTGTACACAGCTTGGATGGTTCCTCGCTTCCCCCTCCTGAGGTGCCGGATGGTTTTCCAGAAGCACCTTGGTGCCGACCGAAAGTCCTTCTCCATAGCTTCTCCGAACTTCTCCCACACCCGCTGCTTTGCCTCTGACACGGCAGAAGCTGCCGCCCTTCTAGTCCTTCGATACCCTGCAACTGTTTCCGGAGTCCTCGCGGATAACATAACCCGGAAGGACTCCTTCTTCAGTCGGACGGCTTCCCTGACCACCGGGGTGTGTGTGTGTATGGTTATGAGTGTGGATAAATCTTTTTGGATGTGGGTGTGTACACATGAGAACATGCAAATACTGTAGGAAGAAAAATGCGTGTTTGCGTATTTTAGCAACCAATGTGTCTACTGTGATATGTGTGTTTGTGTGTACACAAAGTTAATGAATGTGTCAACCTTTGCAGGGGGGGGGGGGGTGTCCCTGTTGCCTAATATATGCTTGAACAGGCTTCCTATCACTAGTGGGTGTAGGGAATGGATGTACATTGTATGTATGGATATAGATACACACAGATACATGGTTTTGTTAATGGTTAATGTTGATTTGACAAGATTATTTGCAGTCTTGCTTCCCAACTGTGTTAGTAGTTTATAACAACCTAAAGTGCAGGCTCCACTAGAGGGCGTTGTTATGATAATCATTTTTGGAAAAAATGAAGGGTGCTTGCTGTCACTGAACTATGCTACACTATTATTTATTACCAGTACAATGAAATGTTTGCCAGCATTAAAGATTGCATTAATACTATGTATTTATTTTGGGATGAGCTTTAGATCACTTTCTGTGATGGTGGTTTCTTGTGGTGGTTGTTGTTGACTGTGTTCGTTAGTTTCCTTAACTAAAACAGTTTGATGAATCCTCTGTGTTTGGCTGGTAGGGGTGTCACGATTTTGAACATCGCCCACTCAGGTTCAATGCCCCCAACCTCCACAGGGATGGCTGAAAAGCTCCGCCGGCCTCGTGAAAAGAGACTGCTGCTGCCCAAAGCTGCCTTTAACTCACGGCTTGTTCTAGTGGTGGGCGGATCGATCTAAAATATCGATGTATCGATAACGTTGGTATCGGTCCAGAACACGGTTGAACGGGCACATGACTCCATAGCGGAAGTACCCTGGTGGGCGACATGAAGTGTCTGGAGAACCTCATGGCGGAGAGAGGGTGGGATGACGACGCTGTCCTGGTACATAATGATACCATCGGAGATGTACAGCGACTTGCGGTGACTCCAGAAGGCGGCAAAACCATCGGTGATACAGCGGACGGCGGGGAAACCAGCTTCAATCAAGTCCATCAGAGGGTGAATGTTGGCATCGGTGAAGGTCTCATTGGCGAGGCGATCCCGGGATAATGCAGTGAACTCTTTGGCCTCTCGACGGATGACCGCCACTATGGCACGCTCCTCATCCTCCATAGTCGAGTGTATGTACGTCAAAACGCCAGAAGAGAGTCTGTTGCTTTATGCGAAACAAGCGGATGTTGGTGATTTCGTCAAGGGTTCGGTCGCCCAGTATCTTGACTAACGGCTTATGATCAATAACCACAAGCAAGTCATCGCACCCTTTGGTGAAGTACTTGGTTTACTCCAGAGATCCGGAAGCCGGCGAAGTCCACGGTTCTTTGTCCGAATTGGAACTTGTCGGGTTTCAGCACGATCAAATCAAATCAAATCAAATTTATTTGTATAGCCCAATATCACAAATTATACATTTGTCTCAGTGTGCTTTACAGACTGTACAGGTTACGACACCCTCTGTCCTTAGACCCTCGCATCGCACAAGGAAAAACTTCCTAAAAGAAACCCCATAATTAAAGGGGGAAAAATGGAAGAAACCTCAGGGAGAGCAACTGAGGAGGGATCCCTCTCCCAGGACGGACAGACGTGCAATAGATGTCGTATGTACAGGATAAACAACATAGTATAAATACAACATTTGACAGAAATTATGTGTTGAAAAAGAGAAAGTTTGGATGAATCCAGGAAAATGTCAAAAAGGCTTCCCGGTGTCCTGCAGTACCAGGGCAGCAGGCGCAACCACGATTCCTGATCCTGACGTAAACTTTATCAGTGGCAACCTGCCACATGAGACACAGAAACTCTGGGGATGATACCCCGGATGATGAGTTAGTAACATACATTTGCAAAAATGCATACAGATAGAGAGGGAGAAGAAGAGAGGGAGGGGAGGAGAGAGGAAGAGAATGAAGAGAGCAGGGAGGTGTCCCCCGGCAGTCTAAGCCTATAGCAGCATAACTAGGGGGTGATCCAAGGCAAACCTGAGCCAGCCCTAACTATAAGCTTTATCAAAAGGAAAGTCTTTAGCCTACTCTTAAACGTGGAGAGGGTGTCTGCCTCCCGAACACAAACTGGAAGCTGGTTCCACAGGAGAGGAGCTTGATAGCTGAAGGCTCTGGCTCCCATTGTACTCTTAGAGACTCTAGGAACTACAAGTAACCCTGCAGTCTGGGAGCACAATGCCCTAGTTGGTTTATAAGGTACTATTATATCTTTAAGACATGCTGGAGCCTGACCATTAATTGCTTTGTAAGTCAGGAGAAGGATTTTGAATTATATTCTGTATTTTACCGGGAGCCAGTGCAGAGCAGCTAATACAGGAGTAATATGATCCCATTTCCTTGTTCTTGTCAATACACGTGGCGCTGCATTTTGATCAACTGAAGAGTCTTAAGCAACTTTTTGGCGACGATGTCCGCGACGATGCCCACTTGGCCTACACAAGCGAGGAAGTGAATGGTTCGCCACCAGTGTTCGTGCAGGTCCTTGTCATAGTGAATAGTGTCGTCCACGCATCTCTCCTTTCGATCGAAGTCTGTTAAGATAGCGTCGAAACGGCGGTTGTAGCCATCGCCTGAAGAAAGGAAACCTTGCGGTGCTCTGGTGTAGCGCCATCTGCCGAAAGGAGTGATAAAGGTGGTCAGGTGGTGATCAGACTTGGAAAGGTGACTCTGAGGCGAAGGTCTCTCTTTTGCAGTGTGTGTTTAATGTGGAGAGATCGACTGTTCGTTGCGGAGTGTCGTTGTGCTTTCGTGTGACAACCATGCGGTGGCACCAAGTCACGGGCTCACCGTATGGTACTTTCTCGATGACTCCGAGAACTTCGTCCCTTAGTAGGTCATTGTGTACCTGCTTCTGCCAGTGCAACGGCAGGGAGGCTGGTGTGTGAACAGACTTGGACGTCGCATCGTCATTAAGATGAATCTCAGCCAGGGGTCCCGCCATGCAGGGGAGGGGCCGGTGGGGACATGTGTTGAATGTCGAGGAGGCGAAATGATCAAGCAGCCAATCTTTCATCTTCTGATTGTTCTCCGGGATGCACTCAAATGACAGTGTCGATTTGCCATGCAGTACTGTGCAAGTACTGCTCCGGCAATGTTGATGGGAGACTTGTTGGCTGCCGAGAAGTCTAGAGAGACGGGTATGAGGTCCTTCATGGAGAAAGCCATCGCTAGGAACCCCTCCATTGACCAAAGGCAAGATTGCGCGCCAGAGTCGGCCAGAGCTGGGATAGTTGATAGCAAGATTTTAGAACACTGGTGGCCGAAGGAACGGTAGTCTGACACAATGTCAGCTTGACCTCCGGATGGCTGAGGGCCTTTACTTTCCGCCATTCGCCTTTGAAGAATATGTGGTGAGGGAGCCTGGTTGTAGAGGGCCACGGTCCCTGTGATGAGACGCCACGCTATGCCTCCCCTTGGTGAGCTTTCCGCCATGCCAGGGGATGCTTCATCTGGTCGTCGGCGAACCCAGTCAGTGGCGTAACTTGGGATACTATAGAGCCCACTTCAGAAGCAGTAGGTGCTTTGTAGTTGCGTTATCTGCGGCGCTGTGTTCTGTAACAGTCGATACAGAGTCGTGGGGCCGGGTGTTCCATCCTTTAGCGCCTTCTGAGTACAGTGAGTAACGTTTTTTGCATTCAGGGTGGGGTGGCTCTCTCACATTTGAATGAGACACCTGACGTTGACGCTGCAGTAGGCAGGGCATTGCGTGCCATTTCAGCTCGGCTTGAAGGATGCCGGTGGCAATATGGATGACAGCGAGCGTTCTCATGGCATCCAGGACTACTGTAGGAGCTTTAGAAGTGATGTCCTGATCCATTTTAAGTATGTTGTCACCTAAAGTGTTCTTGGCACATTGGAAAAGCTGAGCTGATACTGACCCTGGAGAGAGCTGTGATCCGTCCTTGAAGACGTCCCATCGACGTCCCATCGACGCTTGAAAATGTTCCACTCCTCCCCAGATACCCCAATGTCAACTTTTGGACGGTCAAGCTTTGGGCCGGAAGAAGGTGCTCTGGCTTGAGGGATAGCGGCGTGGGAGGCGGTGTGGTTTCCGAGGAGTGCGAATGCAGCAGCCTCGGATACGTCCTGGGTTGCGAAGTCGCATGTCGAGAAGGTGCAGTTGAGTATCATTGTTGATCTATGTTGAATGTCTCTCACATGAAGAAGAATCTCGTTTTTGAAGAATCTTTATTAATCACTCAAAAATGTGAGAGATATTCCTGAAATTAGATACAGATAAATGTCAATAAGAATGTCTCTAATAACATATATAAAACGGATAACTGTCCGTGACGTAACATTTCCACAAAAAGGGAAATGGAGATTTAGCAGAGTTCATATAAATAAAACATTTTTGTTTTTTAAATTCTATATTCAATATTGTCATTTTAAATGTTAAATTAGACTGAATAATTCAAGTGTTATTGATTTAAAAAAACAAAACAGCAAAACATTTACATACACATTTTAAATGGAGCTCCATGGTGACTAGTGCTATTTTTAGAACATGCTCTGCGGGCGACTCACGTAGACCCTGCGGGCGACCAAGTACCCGCGGGCACCGCGTTGGCTACCCCTAACCCTAAACAGAGATTCAGTCACTAAGGATTGGCTGAGGGAAATGACATCACAAGTCTCTTTCTCTCTGTCTCTTTTTACTGTCTCTCTCTCATCCTCTCTCGCGGCAGGCGGGTGGGGAGAGAGCGAACGCGAGCGCGAGCGCGAGAGCTAGCGCGCGAGAGAGCGACGCGCGCGCACGGGGTAGTAGAGAAGGGGAGAGCGACCGAGGGGAGGAGAGGGAGAGCAGAAAAAGAGAGGAGAAAGAGAGATAGAAAAAAGAGAAAGAGAGGAGAGAAAAAGAGGGAGAGAAAGAGAGAGAGAGAGAGAGAGAGAGAAAGGAAGAAAGAAAGAAAGCGAGAGAAAGCAGAAGAGAAGAGAGAGAAAAGAGAGAGCGAGCAAAGCGAGCCGACGGAGCGAATTTCTCTAAGCTCCGAAGCAGAAACATATTTGTCTCGCGCTATCTCTACCTCTAGATCAGATCCTCCCCAGCGATCTATTCTCTCTCGACCCTATAACCCTCGCTTCCATACCCTCGTCTCCTTCTCTCTCTCTCTCTCTCTTTATCTCACTCTCGCTCCACCCCCCCCCCCCCCCCCCCCGAAAATCCGAAAACGCCTTCTGGTGCGCGTGAAACCATGCGGGAGAAGCTGAGCGGCCAGATTTCTATTTTCGGGAGAATCATTGAGTTATTCAGAAGCACAAGTGATCAGGCTTATGTCTTTTATTTTACATCCCTATTTTAACCCGGCTGATTGACACAGTCTCTAACCCCCAGAGAGGCACAACTGCATTATACAGATTGGTTGATATGAGAACAGAAAGAGAAACCATAACAAGCAGAGCATCAACAACACAGAGTAAAGTCGGAAGAGCAGAAGGAAAGGATGAAATAAAGAAATAAAGGGATACAGAGATCAAAGGACTACGGAAAGGAATTTCGCTGCGAGAGCTGCTGGAAAACTTGGAGAGAGGAAAGTGGAGAAGAGTGAAAGCGGAGAGACGCTTCAGTTCGACAGCTGTCGGTGCTCCATCATGCAACATGAGTAACGACAGTAACGGATTTGGGGTGCTTCGGCCCCTCTGGAACTTCAATGGTGAGTGAAAACATCAATTCATTCTTTTTATTTTTATTTGTTAATTGACCTTAAACGATTTAAAATAAATGACGGCCCGTCAAGTATATGCTCGCAGTATAACAACCACATTAACTGATTTACGGCATTCTAAAAATGCGTGTAAAGTGAGGAGAGTTTAGTTTAGATTAAAGTGAAGCAAAATCCAAATATACACTCAGAATTTATTTGATTAATATTTTTTTTAATGTAAATATTTATACATATATATATAGTAAACACAGTGTAATTTTTTTTTAATTATAGTTAATAATTGAGACATTTTCCTATCCTTATAATTAATAACTGACCAATAAAATGCACTTGGATCAGCAGGTAAGTGATTTGATATTCACATAAAAAAAAAAGAATGTTTCCTTTTCACGACCAAATCTAAATGGTTTGAAATGTTGTTTTTGAGACCAGCAGCTTTTCCTCAGGGCACAGGAGGAAACATGAAGATGAGGAGAAAGGGGCGAAGGAGGAGATAACCAAAACAGTGAGAGGAGACGAACAGAAAGAGGTTTTTCAGAGATTAAGAAAGGCTGAATAAACTCCTCCTTCCACTCCGCTCTTCTCCGTTTACCGTTTTCCTCTCATCTCCTCTCCTCTTTTCATGTCTTTCCTGGGATATAAAAGCGACGAGGCTTGAAAAGAGAGAAGAAGAATATGAGATAATTGTCCAAACGTGTACAAATTGGCTATGCAAATGATCAAATATATGAAACTCTATATGTGATGTCATAAAGACTCTGCAAATCTCAAATCTGCATCAATTGACATGTTATGAGGATCCCACAGTGTGTGTGTGTGTGTGTGTGTGTGTGTGTGTGTGTGTGTGTGTGTATGTGTGTGTGTGTGTGTGTGTGTGTGCGTGTGCGTGTGTGTGTGTGTGTGTGTGTGATGAGAGACCTGGAAAGGAAATATACTGAGACACATAGGAGGGGGAGGAGAGAAATGTGGGAAATAAATATTAGTATTTTAAATATTTATAAACATTTAACACATTTAATGACCAGACGGTGATACTTACTGACTGTTTTTTTCTTTTTGCTGAGACTGCTACTGTAGTAGTTTGGGCGATAGATCATATCGCACTGCATGATACTGAAACGTATTAATACAATTTCTCCAAATAATTTACACATGCTATATGGAGAAGCAAAAATATTACACACCCTACAGTGTATGGGTGTAGAACAGAGATGTCTCAGTGTTAACAGCAATTTAAAGTTTGTCACAGGTTTCAATTGTTCCTGTCACCCAATATATACGTGTCATAGATCTCATGTATTTAATTGAAAGTGTCAATAATGTACATATTTACACGTCTTTCCTGGTCGTATATATTTTATACATTGCATGTACTAAACAGCTGGCTGCGTGAATGAATTAATACTTGGGTTACGGAAGGGAAGGGGCTGCGAGACTCTGTACGATGGAATGATTGACAGCGCTGAGTTCCCGATAAAACATTGGGGGGTTGATGTAACATTCCCCCTCGACTCTATTTTCTCTGATTCCTCCCCTGTCTCCTCCCCTCCATCAGCAGCTCTTCTGTTCTCCTCTCTTACTTCTGCTCGCGTAATTCTATCCTATCTACATCCCTGCTCCTGCTGAGGACAGATCCCTGTGGTGTAAAGCTGTGTGTGTGTGTGTGTGTGTGTGTGTGTGTGTGTGTGTGTGTGTGTGTGTGTGTGTGTGTGTATGTGTGTGTGTGTGTGTGTGTGTGTGTGTGTGTGTGTGTGTGTGTGTGTGTGCGTGTGTGTGTGTATGGTTATGAGTGTGGATAAATCTTTTTGGATGTGGGTGTGTACACATGAGAACATGCAAATACTGTAGGAAGAAAAATGCGTGTTTGCGTATTTTAGCAACCAATGTGTCTACTGTGATATGTGTGTTTGTGTGTACACAAAGTTAATGAATGTGTCAACCTTTGCAGGGGGGGGGGGGGGTGTCCCTGTTGCCTAATATATGCTTGAACAGGCTTCCTATCACTAGTGGGTGTAGGGAATGGATGTACATTGTATGTATGGATATAGATACACACAGATACATGGTTTTGTTAATGGTTAATGTTGATTTGACAAGATTATTTGCAGTCTTGCTTCCCAACTGTGTTAGTAATTTATAACAACCTAAAGTGCAGGCTCCACTAGAGGGCGTTGTTATGATAATCATTTTTGGAAAAAATGAAGGGTGCTTGCTGTCACTGAACTATGCTACACTATTATTTATTACCAGTACAATGAAATGTTTGCCAGCATTAAAGATTGCATTAATACTATGTATTTATTTTGGGATGAGCTTTAGATCACTTTCTGTGATGGTGGTTTCTTGTGGTGGTTGTTGTTGACTGTGTTCGTTAGTTTCCTTAACTAAAACAGTTTGATGAATCCTCTGTGTTTGGCTGGTAGGGGTGTCACGATTTTGATTCTAAATCGGAAATCGAAAAAAATTAGCTTTCAATTTCTCCACGTGCTCGCGTCTGAAGAAAAGAAAGCACGACAACACTCACAATAACACAGCAGGGCCTGCAGCACAAAGACCACAGCCGCTCATACAACACAGAGAAGTTTTTTTCAAGCCTGAAGCTCAAAGATGACAGACTGCAGCTCACCACAGCCTGCAGGCGCTTACCGGAACTTGCAGCTCAAAGACAACACAACGCAGTTTACTGCAGCACAGGAGTCAGTTGAGGTGGTTCGGGCATCTAGTAAGGATGCCACCTGGGAGCCTCCCTATGGAGGTGTTCCAGGCACGTCCAGCTGGGAGGAGACCCCGGGGAAGACCCAGGACTCGGTGGAGAGATTATATCTCCTCACTGGCCTGGGAACGCCTCAGGATCCCCCAGTCGGAGCTGGAGGATGTGGCCCGGAGAAGGGAAGATTGAGGTTCCTTACTGGAGCTGCTGCCCCCGCGACCCGACCCCGGATAAGCGGTAGACGATGGATGGATAGATGGACAGTCTACCAGAGCCTGCAGCTCAAAGACAACACAGCGTAGTTTACCGGAGCCTACAAGACAGGAGCAGAAACATCAGATGTTCAATCAATCAATGTTTGTTCTCTGCTGAAATAGGTTCTCTTTATTACATTTTAAATAAATAAATAACATTTGACCATATGGCGTTTGTGGATGTATCAGCTTCATATTATGTAGCCTATCTTTATAAATGTAAATGACAGTTTTCAGGGTATGAAATCAATGATCTATTGACTCCAACAATAGCATAGCTGTCAGCACTGGTGGACTCGGGAGGGTTCAGCAAAGATGATTATTTGTTTTTTTAAATGTTCTTGCCACCTTTTTCACCCCTGATAAGTGTGTCACTATACTGCACTCTCATTTTTTTAAATGGTAAATGCAGGGGGACTAAGTAATGGTATTATGCGGACTTTAAAATGTGCTTAATGACCAAGGAGTTCATAAAAATGAGACACCAACAGCGGCAGTTAAATTAAGTGTCTTTCCTCGGAGAGGGGATGATAAAAAAATTAAGGACATGTGAATTGATTGATTAGAATGCTTTTCAGTAATTTAGCCAAGGATAATCATATTTACTGTCTGTTCATATTAACGTTGGCTGACAAGCAAAATATTCACCAGCCTTTCACATATTTTCAAAGAGCGATTTGACGAACAAAAACGAGTCCACTTTAAAGCACAGCAAGCATTGGTCAAAAATATAGCCTAGTCCCTCTCGCTGATAGTTTAGACACACACCACAGGCTCAATAGGATAAGGTTAAAGTTAAAGATTCAACATGTAATTCCAAGCCGCCTGCTCCAAAGAACTAGGGAGCAGTATTTTACCTCTAAACTGGGTCCATACAATCTGTAATGTTTATATTTTAGTAGTTTTATTCCATCATATTTATTGTATTCTAATTTATTCTTTATAGTGTGTGTTACATTTACTCATGTGTAATGCCTGTCAGTCAGTCAGCAGGGCAAGAATACTCAACTTAATTCAAACTCTGATCTCCGGTCAGAAAACTCTGCTGTTTTATAATCTTCAGGTGGAGCTGATCATCTGTGTTTAATGGAGCACTGATGTTAACTGTGGATGTAACGTTATGCTAGTTTGTTTATTGGACTAAATCCAAAGTGGCAGAATCTAGGAAACGGCCGCATATTCGCCTCGTCTTCCCGGTGGCGGAGCAGCCAGGAGAGCAGCCCGCCGGGGGGAATATTTACAAGAGAGTCAGGCAGCTGCACTTCTTCTCCCACTGAGGGCAGACTGGAGCTACACTGACTCACTATCACCTCTAGAGGAACAATTGGTATTACAGACTGGATGGAGCGCTGCTAGCTGTTAGCATGCTAACTTCAGTAGATATCTCTGCAACGCAATAGACGTATTTGACATAACGTCAACACTGTTATCTCTTCACACTCTGTTGATAATGACATTGTTTTAATGTTTTGACTTTAACTTGTGGCATATCTTACCTTTAAAGTCTTGCATTTTAAACTTCCCTGAAGTAAAAATATGTAAGTTTCATTTAGCTGACGCTTTTGTCCAAAGCGACTTACAACAAGTGCATCATGAGGATACAACTCCGAACATCAAGAAGCTTGCAATTATATTAGCATCAAATAGGTGAAATCATTTTAAGTGCAGAACAATAGATTCAAAAAGGCCAAACCAATTTAGAAATAAGATTTTTTTTTTTATTGTTTACATTTTTCAATTCTTAAATTTTTAAACTGTTTAATTTTGTAATTTTGTAAAAAAAACAACTGGTGTTGTTATGGTGTGTTTAAAAAGAGGACCTAAGTGCAGTACACACAACAGGAAGGTTGCAAACAAAAAGCGAGCCAAACACAACACACTGGTCAAATACAAAACTGAGGGAGCAAGCCAAGGCCACAGAAAACAGGACAAACCAGGTTGGCACAATGGCACATGGGAACACCAGGATCAACGCAGGGATAAACACAAAAGGCATGACCACACCAAGAAACATAGACAATGAACCAACAAGGAACAATGGGACACACAGGTATATATGTATACACAGAACAGGACACAGTGTGCTGTACAGTCTGTAAAGCCCACTGAGACAAATGTGTAATTTGTGATATTGGGCTATATAAATAAATTTGATTTTGATTTGATTTGACACAGCTGGAAAAGGCAGGCAAAGACACAAGGGCAGCAGGGTGATTAGACACAGGAGGATCAAACTAATTACAAAAGGCAGGAAAACACACAAAGCGGAGCTGCTCTGGGGGAAGGGCAGGAAGATGACGAGACGGACAGAGCAGAGCTGGAGGTTGGAGACGATGGAGGAGTTGGAAAGGCCCCTTTGGAGGACTAAGGCTGAGGCGGGCCCACCAACGAAGCCAGGAGAGTGCAGGGGGAAGTTTGAACCGCTGCAGCTCAGCAGGATGATTTTGTGACTACTGCAGCTCGGCAGGGGACACCGGAACAGGGGACTGATGCAGCTCTGTAAGGGGAACAGGAACAGGGAACTGCTGCAGCTCAGCAGGGGGTAACAGAGGAGAAACGGGGAAATCAGGGATCTGCTGCAACTCAGCAGGGTACACCAAAACAGGGAACTGCCGCCGCTCAGCAGGGAAAAGCAGTCTGTTGCAGCTCGAAAGCAGGGTCAGGGATCTGCCACAGCACGGTAGCAGGGTCAGGGATCTGCCACAGCTCAGCAGGGGAGAACAGGAACCGGGTACACTAGGGTTATTGATGATGGGACGATCATTCAAGATAGCTTCCACCTCGCACAGATGAGTTTTCAGTCTTTCCATCATCCAAACTTTGTTGGTATAGTATTGAGTTCAGCCCCTTTCTGACTATGCAAATGATTATTTGCCATGCTCTGCCATGAGGTGATGCAGCAGGCGTGTTGAAGCTCCATATCACTCCAGACTGAAGTAATAAGTTTAGAATTTTTTTGTGGTTTAGAGCAGAAATAGCTTCACTCGTTATCTGATCTGATGTGTGATACTTGACCTCTTCTGGAAATGAACCTGCGCAGTGCATTGATGCAAGAACTGGTGTCTAATAAGTATGCCATTTCCAAATGCGCTGACAAACTGGCCATGCAGGTGAAGAGAACTCCATATCGCTTGATGAGGCTGCGGCCCTCCTTAATCTCAGAAGGGCCAAAACGTCAACGCTTACATTTGTTAATAGTGGGAGATCAGGTTGAAATCTTTTTGTAGGCAAATCTATCAATCTGTCAATCAATTCCCTTTTAACGTCTGCAAATGACACAGTGAGAACGCCGCTTTCTAGCAGCAGCATTTGCACTGGTGATCCAATAGTGTTGACGAAGTCTTGAAGGCATGTGATTTCTTCCACAATGTCCTAAGTGCTCGTGAATGTGAAGTGGAGATGTGCTGGTCTTGAATTACTGGGTGCTTCATGCCATCAGGCATTGCTGCTTTGCTGAGCCTTCCTCTCACTCTCAAGATCCCCTTTTCCAGCACTGGATTAAGTTTGTAAATGTTTACTCCTGATGTTTTCCTTTTTAAAACAGTTAATTACTGAACTTGTCCAGTTGACAGTACCTAATGATGGCACTCTCAGCTGTTTCAATATCTTCAGGAGACAAGGTTTGACCACCCAATGTGGTTCTAAATCTTTGCTCTTTCCACTTTGTTCACTGCAGGACACAGAAGCTTATATTTATTTTTTCTTCTGACTCAACAACTGCGACATCTTTCTCAACTGGAGAAAGCAAGCAACTGAGGTCTTTAGCTTTTTCCATGAAGAGAAGTAGGTTATCAGCTGGTTCATTGTATTATGTGCACAAACATTCACTGTAGCCTCTCTTTTGACTTCTGCATTATCACTGCTGATAGAAGCTAAATCCAATATGTTAATAGGCCATTCTCTTTCATTCTTTAAAAGAGAGTCTGGTCCATGGAGCCACCTGTTGCATGTTAGAAGGTACTCGACATTCACCCCACGAGATGCCTCATGAGCTTTGTATCAATGACCTTCATTGTGAGACGGCAGTGGCTTCTCTTATAGCGAAGATGCTATTGGCCACAAAGCGCTTTGTTTTGTTCCTAATGTACTTTAGCACCATTGTGCTGTCCGTCCAGAAGGTTGAATTTACCAAGCCTAGTGGTCTAGTGGTATGGCTTCCAAACAGAACATTGGAAGGTTGTGAGTTCAATACCAGGGCTGCCACCATTGAGCCCCTGAGCAAGGTACTTAACCCAGCTCCACTTAGCTCCAGGGGGACTGTCCCTGTAGTTAGTTCACTGTAAGTTCCTCTGGATAAGAGCATCTGCTAAATGACATGTAATGTTGTGTCAATTTCTGTATTAGGCCACCACAGGATGCTAAGAAAGCTTTCATCCTGTTTTGCCACTTTGACTTGATGATACATTGCTTGCATATCAGCCATCTATAGATTCTTCACGAAACGTTGTGAGAACTCCAAACAAAGAATTTGTCAAGTCAGGTCCCTGGAGTAGCTGACTGTTGAGTGACATCCCTTTGAAGCTCTGCACCACAGTTAAATACCACTCTCAAGGTTTCCTTTTGAGGATGGTGCACGCTATGATGCAGGACATACTAAACTTTTCCTTATTTTCCTTGCAGTTGGTGTTCTGGCACCCTTTCTGCATAGCCTTCGCTTGTCACCGTGAAATTGGATGTATTCCTCTTTAAATGCAGCTCTTTCCTTTTCAGGCAGAGGACTCTTTGCTCGGCTACTTGCTGGATATTGGGCATGGTAACATTATCCTCTCTGAAAGGTCATCTCAAGCAATATTGTCCATTGTTGAGTTCAGCTGATTACATGATTTTCATCTCACTTGAGATCTTTTCTTGACATTTCTGGCTTTTCCTCTGTTGATTTCTCATTGAAGTTGTGGTTGTATTGCTTAACCACCAGTTCCTTTATGTTAGCAATGGATATTCGGTTGACTGTTATGGTGACAGTTGCTCCCAGTCTCATTGCCTCCTCTCAGTGGTCCACTGATAACACACCCCAGTAGGGTTCTCACAGCAAAATGTCCTTCACCCTTGCTGTTGACAAATTTCCATTTTTCTATTACTTTAGAAACGTTAGTTCCCATTAAAAGCTCCACATCAGCATCGATGACAATATCAATATAACCTGCTTGACAGTGGTGCTTCTCCTGCAGATCATAAGCACTGTTTCTTAATTTTCCCCCTCAGTCTGTATGGCAATTTAAACATTATAGCATGAATGTTGGATAGCATATTCATCTCCAACATGTAACGTCTTCCATGCTGTTACAGCAGACTCGTAGAAACAAAGCAAAAGCTTGCAAAGCCTTGACGTCATCTGATTTCACTAGCGACCATCCAACAGCTTTCTCCATGTATGCAGTGGCTATTCTTTGCCCATTTCCAAAGCGTTCTTGTTCTTTGATATCCCCTGTCAGGTGGCATGTGTTGACCAGCTCCCTAGGTTGCCCTTTGGTGCACTTCTTCAAAAAGTACAAGGAGTCTACACTGCTAGCAGCCTTTCTTTCCACTCCATGCTCAAATGCTCTGATGAATGCACTGTACTCAAGAGGGTCTCCATCAAAGGTTGTATATCCCTTGGGGGTAATGATAATGAAGACTGCTGCTGCACTAGCTGAGCTCTTATGCCATTTTGCCTTTCCATCATGGTGAGAAGATTGCCATGGTTCACATTGGGTTGAAGTAAACGGGTTCTTTCTTGTAATATAGGGCGGGTTCCTGTGTCTGATGTGTGATGTGATGTATTTACTGAGATCCTTGAGGCATGCTTGGTTTGTAATTTAAAGAATGAGCTTTTGGTCCAACTTTTTCTTGGGCCATGCCTCCATTGGCATTGTAGCTTTGCTGCCTCCCGTTGGTAGACGATTGAACTGAGGGTTGGAATCTTGTAAGACAAACAAAGATTTGTGTTTAGAAAGTCCCAGATATGAACTCATTCAACTCAACCTCTGAATGAGCTCTGGAGCGCTGTACATCGGTTTTGCTTTGAGTGAAGCTGCTATAGCTAGGAGAGCAGCCCTTTCAGCCTCTGCTTGGTGGAGGCGGATGACCTTGAAGACCATTATTGTCATCAGCTTCATCATCAACATCATCATCAACTTCATCATTAACTGGTCTTTTACCAATTTCATTCACGTTTCAATTTGATTGACAGGTGCATTCATTTCCACGTTACTCATTGCGATGCTGTCAACGGCTTTATTCAGAGTTGTATTAGGATATAGCTGTATCCTGTTTGTGAGAAGGCCACATTTCTTCCTTGTTACAATTCTGAAATAATCCTACTGGGATTCTTTAGCTTTGCCTTTAAGTGGATTCAGCTGGAGCACAGTCAATAGAGCAGAAGCGCTGTCCTTCCATATCGGAAATTAAGGTGATCCATCCATTTGAAGCAGAGTTTTTCAACAAAATTTAGTGGAAATCTATCAACAGAAAATGCCACTTGTGGGAATTTGAAGTCCTTTCCAGCTTGTGGTGGTGCAAAAGATGAAGTCCTCCAGAATATGTTAAGCATTTAACACTTTATTTAGATTTATGTCCGAACAAAAAACATCTGCAGTTGCACACGCTCGCACAATTGAAAAACAGTGTAGCTTCCTAGTTGCTAATTCCCCCCCACTGTTCCCCAGTGACTCCCCTATGTAATCTACGCAACCACCATGAGTACCCACAGGTGCCCACACCCACGTACACACATGTCAAATTTGGCTGCAACACATGGTTTTTTCACTGGACAGGAAGCGGATGAAAAACTGTAATCTGAAAAGTAACTAAAGCTGTCTAAATGCATTGGGGTCTGAGATGTAGTGGAATAAAAAAATGAAGTTGCCTAAAATAGATATATACTGTCACTTTCTGCCTCTCATCAAACTTTGAGCCTAAACCGTCTGTTTCTGTCACATTCCAGAGGTAAATGCATTCTTGTTTGTCCTATACCTGCCTTCCCCATCATGCAGTAGTGCGAACAAGAGTTTGCTCGTTCAACTTACAAAGGTTCAGCTTCTTCCTCTAGTGTGAGCGGAAAAACGTTCCCATTGTTCGACATACTGGCAAGAAAGCAGTGGAAACACTGCTGTGCAGATGTGATGTGTACTTTCACCAGTCTGCAGGCCGTGCAGATGTTAATTACTGGCATTACTAACATGTAGACCATTTAATACAATGAATTCTGCAAAAGCAATGCTGTTCTCATTACAGATTGGTCTTGTTTCTTTCTTTAAAAAATAAACACAATGGCACGAATAAATGTCGCTGTTCTGTGTTGAATAAGATTTCTGATGGGAAAGAAAAACCTAAAATATGACAGAAAACAAATAAAACAATAAACACAGAACTAACACAAAGCTAAATACAAAATCAAAACCTATACATCCTTATAAGCAGGGACACACAACATACACAACATGTATCAGCAGAGCAAAGTATTGAAATAAGTAACAAACATTAAAGGATTTATAAAAAAAGGACTTTTGAACCTGAACCAGAAAAGATGTACTGTTAACAACACTCCTCGGACTCATAAATGTGTCCAACGTATATTAACCTTTTAAATATATCAAAAGGGTCCCATTTTTTACAAGTGCTATATGGAATAACCTTTTTAAGATCTAGAGGTTATATACAATTTATGAATTATTTTATTTATCTTTAACCATCATATATTTCTTGTAGCAGGATGGCCCACTATTAGTCTTTTGTTTCCAATCGTTTCTTAAAGCGCAGATTAACTGATTAAATGAATGATCATGTGTTTTAGTGAACTGGTTCCTCATTAGTTTCACATTTGCACACACAATTTAATTTAAAACCCAAACACCATGATCAAATAATGTTTTTCAAAATAGTGGCTATATTGTTTTATTGTGTCTGTTTTTTTTATCCAAAAGTGGGATGAGACTCATTAGATTAGTCTCCAATAACGATGACATTTTGAAGATGGAAGGTTTAAATCAACTTTTTGTTTCATTCAGTTGAAAGACTGGTCCGGGAAGTCCTAGCTAGATGCAACACTGAGGTGGAGGAAGGCGGCCATTCTCTGAAAAAAGAGTCATCTTTTCATACAGAGTTTCTGTTTTTCTCATCTGGCAGGTTGCCACATTTAAAGGTTGTGTCAAGATCATGGATTGTGGCTTCACTTGTTGCGCTGGTCCTGCTCGATGTCTACAGCTACTACCATTACCATTACCATTATTATTATTATTATTATTATTATTATTATTATTATTATTATTATTATTATTATTATTATTATTATTATTATTATTATTATTATTATTATTATTATTATTATTATTATGCTATTTTAACATTAAATCAGCTACAACATGTTTGTAGAACAGTGACTACTTAGTGTTACATCTGTAACTAGCCCAAAGCTGGTTGGGTTGAGTTTTGTGCATTTTCGCTATCAGAAGTTGGATAGATTGCACAAGAACAAGTTGGTAGGATCTTTTCTGTCTTTCATTTCCAAAGTTGTCCTGTTATTGTCATAGTTTGAATTCGAGCTGAGGCTTGAAATTAATCCCAGAACGTTTTGTCAATTAATCTTTAAAGTCATTTTTCGGTCACATTTCCTAAGGATTTGCTGCCTTACATTTTTTTTGCATTCAAATTTATTTCAAAGAAATGCTGATTTTTTATTATTTTTTGGTGGTGGTGGTGGTGGCAGAAGGGCTCTGCATGTTCAAACAATAGAACATCCTAATTAAAGATCCGCAAGCATCCTTTTTAAACCTGTAGTTCTGTTGTCATCTTCTAATTAGTTTTGACCCTGTAATGGCCTACTTTCTAAGGATACTGCAGTTGCCATGTTGCATTTACTGTGTGGCTATGTATGTGTGTCTGAATTTGAACGTGTACTGTATGTGTCAGCCCCAGATGTTGCAACTGGCACATTCCCTGTGAGCTGGCATCAAAATGGGCACAGAGGGATGTAAAGTTGGATTGGGAGGGGAGGATGCAGAGGGGCGATAGAGGAATTAGGGGATAGGGGTTTGACAAGAGAGATGAGGATTTATGCCAACTGTTCAAAGCTAGAGAGGACATCGAGTCTGGTCGGGTTAGAACCGATTGTGCTAACCCATCATTTATTTAGAAAATAGAATGTGCTCATAACTAGATCTAACGAAGAATCACAATGATCTTTAGACATTTTACCAATAACTACTTTCCAATATGTATGTGAGAGATATTTTTGCATACTTTGATGTCTGTAGTAGTTCTAGAACGGTGTCTGAAACCTGACCTATATTACTGAATGTTATTGTGCTGCTGCAAAACATTTCGCCTTGTACACTAGATTAAAAATTTCTAATCTAGATGCTGGGGGAACATTAGATGGTGCATAATAACCTTCGCTGTACGATATGCAGACAGACAGAAATATGCACTGATGGAGACAGAAAACGGAGGGTTTTTAGGACACGGACATGTGATGCTCAGGAATGTACTGATTACATGTAGATGAAGTCAGCATCAGTGGAAGTGCATCCGGGCTAATCTCTGATGTGCCACTGAGGGAATTAGGAAATTGGAGGAAATAATGCAGCAAACGTAATCTCATTATTTCCCATTAGAACTTGTGCTGCTAGTTAGTACTGATGTTAATCATAAAGCATTAAGTGTATCCTGATCGAATGGCTTTTTAAATATTATTACCCTAACCTGAAGTGATATTTCTGGTGAACAGGGTGTGGAAGAAGTTCTTGCGTGAGGCCCTATTGTCTTGTGTTACCGCTCAGAGGGTGGCAGGCCAGTGATGAAGTCCAGTGAAATGTGGTCAATGCAGAATTGGAAGGGGTTGAAAGGGCTGGAACCAATCAAGTATCTGCCTCCATTGTGGGTCATTCCAATCACTACTGTACCTCAAAAACAAAAGGAACTGCCAAAATGGCATGAGTCGAGGTGGAGGGGATGTGTGACAAAAAGCAGGACAAGCATCAGCAATATGAAAGAGCGAAACTGTCTAAAGGTCATCAAACAAAGGCTGGAATACTAAGGCCATGAGGCATGATAGAAATTGTGGTAAAAGGAATGTGACTGATACAGAGACTTTGTGCTGTCAGAGTTTTGTGCGAGGGGGGAGAGGCTGTCCGAGTTGTGTGCAACGGGGGGGGAGGAATGGCGGATATGAAAAAAATATACATATTTGCTTTATCTACAAACAATTTCGCGACCCCCCTGCAGTACCCCTTGTTGAAGACCTATGCTCTGGATGGTGCACCTGTAGAAGCGGGGCTCTGACCTCCTCTCTGCACGCCGTCTCGTCGCCGTCGGTGATCCTGTGTTTGCGGAGCTTGCTGCAAAAAGCATGCTGCCGAACTGGGGCAGGTGTACGGGAAAGTGTCAGGTGACTCGCAAAGGCGGGAACACTGGTTGGTGGTAAGTCTGAAATGTGGTAATATTTTTTGATGTCCAGTCCTGCTTTTTTAATTGATGACTCAGCAAATTGTCAAACTCATATTCACTCATTCAGGGCCACGCTATGAAATGACATCAAACGCCATTCATATATAGTTTATTGAAATGCATTTATTTGATCTAAAAAATTCAAATAAAACATCTTTGATTATATTGTTTCATATTTCATTAAGCGCTCTCACATACAATTTGGTCCACACAAAGTCCTAAAAAAGTCCACAAAAAAGTTGCTTGGCCAGCAATCAGTCAAGCAAAACATTGCATTCTGATTATATTTTTTACAAATAAGATACCAAACAGCAATTCCCAGAACTGAATACAATGACTCGATGATTGTGTGGGGACGTTCAATAAAACAAAATACTTCCTGATGTAAAAGCAAAATAAGAGTCTCACATAGCCTGTTTCACAGACCTGAATATATGGCAACATAATGGTTACGTGAGACATTTAAAAGTAAAAGAACTTTGAACACATTAGGTGTCCCATACAGCCTAGCCTTCTGGTATGCAATCGGCTTAATTTAAAATTCACTTTGCAGTCAATCAAAACATGCCGTTTATTTCACAGACTTAAATATGAGCGTCATTGTGGCCTTTTCCCAGACACCTGACATCTTTTTTTTTTATGTAAATTCATCAACTCTTGGCTTAAAGTCCTGAGCTGTAGAGGATTTCCCACAGAGAAGCACAGAAGTGTGTACATTATGTGAGATGGATGATGGACATGTAAAATAATCCAGAAACACTTGTAACTACAGCGCAGTGATGTGGATTGCTGTTGAGATTTATTGCCAATTTGTTACTGTCATTCACTTTTTTACACTCTACTAGCTAATTAGATTGTTTTTAGCCACGTTTCCGTTGGTAGGCTGTTATTGCCATAGTGTGGCAGTAGACTCTTCGTTTTCCAAGAGAACCCAGTGATGGAGAAACGATGAAAGCTGAAAAAGAGACGAACTGCATTCAAAACAACATTCAAAGATGTAGCTTTGACTGGAGGACTGTGGGATTGTGTGTGTGTGCTTGTGTGCATGTGACACACACAGATCAAACCAATGGAATGACCCAAAGGAAAAAGAGGGGGCTCGAGATGAACAGAAAGGGACGAGAGACAAACGGACAAAGACAGAAATGAAGTGAGAGAGGCAGAAAGAGAGAGAAGCTTCTTAATCACAGAATAATATACCAGATTTCATCTGTCTAATTTAATTATATAAGATTTTATTGTTTTATTTGGATTACCATTGAAAATAAAAAAAACTGTCAATTTAAGATGAAAAAGAGATAATCTCATATTTTATCATTGGTGGAAAGTCCGATCCTACATACTAAACTCAAAGAAATAAATCCCATCCTACATATTAGAATCAAAGAAATAAATCCCATCCTACATATTTAAAGAAATAAATCCCATCCTACATACTTAAAGAAATAAATCCCATCCTATTATTGTTCTAATTCTGTCCGTCTGAATATACCTGCATTCCCCCTCTCTGCTGAAACGCATGTGAAATAGGAAGAGGAGCCACATCTGAATGGCTTGTTGAATGAGATGCTTTCTGATGTAGGCAGCCCACAAGAAACTGACTTTCATGTTATAATATATTTGTCCTATCATCATGACATACTGCGTTTTCCTCTGTTAATGAGGTTTACGAAACAGTGATGCATGATAATGTTCCATGTGGATGGCACATTGCAATGCAGTACCATCTACTGCTTCCATATCCTGGTAGATACAGGATAACGATGGTATAAAGTTTCAAGGAATTCATCAAAATCTCATAGTCTCCCGTGCACATTTTCTCAACCAGCTGTAACAAACCAGGATGCAAAGTCCGCGTCAACAGATCATCAGATCATCAGATCAAAGATTAACCATCGAAATGTTTACTGAAACCCGGTTGGAACCAAGTCTCTGTAAAACAAATAATATTGCAGCTACAGAATTCTTTCTGTACTTTTCAATGCCACTTTATCCAAATTTTGATAACGTTATTGTTACGACTGGGTGAAGAGGTGGACCCAAATGCAGAACGCCAGATGAGGTTTAACAAAAGGAGAGCTTTATTTAACAAAGCTAATCAAATACAAAACAAAGTAACAAGTAAAACAAAAAACACAAACCAGGGAAGACACGAGGTACCACGAGGTGGCATGAGTTCCACACGAGAACATGAGTGTAACAAGAATGACGAACCGACAAAGAACACTGAGACAGACAGGGATAAATACACAGACACTAAATGAGGGAATGAGACACAGCTGGGGGAGAAAGGCAAAAACACAAGGGCAGGTAAGTAATACAAGACATGACACAAGGGGAAGGGAACATTTAAAAATAAAACAGGAAACGCAAATCCAGCATCGTGACAGTTATTAGTGGTTGCATCGGCCAATCGGCTCGCTGCTCCCTCACTGCGAGTTGGACCCAGATTCCCCTCAAATAAAACAATCATGGCTCCAAAATGATGGAACAACCTCCCCATTGATGTCAGGACAGCAGAAAGTCTGCACAGCTTCCGTTGCAGCCTGAAAACTCACCTGTTTCGACTGCATCTCGGCGAATGAAGAGAGAGAGAAAAAGATTCTTTGTATGTGCCTTTTGTTTGGCTTATTCAAAGTTATTGTTCTGCACTTAAATGATTTCACCTATTTGAAGCTCATGTACTTGCAAGATTCTTGCTGTTCGGAGTTGTATCCCATGATTGTTTGCACTTATTGTAAGTCGCTTAGGACAAAATGAACTGTAATGTGATGTAATGGTTGTGGCACAGTGGTGGCTCATTTTCTTGTATACCTTTTCTTTGCACTTTTGGGGACGTAGGACTAAAACCCAGACTCTCTATGTGACACCACATCGACAGCAGAAACCACATTGCCTAGCGGTCGAGTGCACTCCATGAGGCACACAAAGGAAGTGTAATAGTCCAGATAGAATTGTTAACATTAAGAGAGAAAAACAAACACACAGAAAACAGACAATGACTTTGCATGGCAGATCCGAAGGCAGGGAGTTCCATATGATGTTCGAGGTTGAGTGCGATCATTGTGATGCAAGTCTGCTCATAACTGCTGAACATTTGGACTGACCACCGGCGCTACTGGAATCTGCTGAGCGTGTATGAGCGTGATCGCCCACCTCTAAATTCTTTACAGTGTTGCCATAAAAACCTTTTTTTGGTATCTTCATTGCATGGAACAGTGAATGAGAGGATTGTAGCTTCAGTATAATTGCATTTCTGGCCTCACAGTGTGGTGGTTCTTCAATAATGTGCATTGAAAGTTAAACTGTGGTTAATCCTGAATTGTTTCATCCCTTGTTTACTAGCTTGCAGTCTTCTTCTTCACTTTCTTTGTTGGGTTATTGCTGCATTTCTTGGCACATTACCACCACATGTAGATAATAATAATTATAGCTTGGATTTTTATAGTGCCTTTCAGGGGACAAATACTGTATGATGAAAAATGAATAACACCACAGATGCAGCATTCCGGACTGAACTGGGATCCAACTCATGAACAAACGGTGCTACTAGAGGTCTAAAACTCCACATGTTTTGCAGCTGTCACTGTTGCAATTGACTTAACTATTGGTGACATTTTGATGATAACAGGGGCCAAAGTTGTCTTATCTCTCTTTGCCTTTCTCTCTCTCGTCACTCTCTTCTTGTCTATGTGCCAATATCCAGTATTTCCATAAAGTCTACACCTGCTTCACCCAGACGTCTAATCGCAACAGTCTGCAATAATACATCAGTTTCACGTCATTTGACGATGATCCATTTCTTCCTCTCTTATTTTTAGACCTTTCACAAAGCACCATTGTATAAATATTGCACTTTTCGGCACCTGTCAAAAGGCTGCAAATGTTAAATCAGCCTCTTACTGTGCTTTTAAATGACAAGCTGGAATTTGTTTTACAGAAATTTGGATTTCTCTAGAGCCTCTTAATCACATCCATTTTTCCGTCATTTAACCCTTACAATTTAAAGAGCGACTTCCTAGCTTATTTTTGATTTATTATACATGCAGTAGTTGTGTGCAGACAGTTTTCCTGTACAAGCTCCAAACAAATAGGGGGCAGCATTTCATCACACAATTCGACCAAACTGCTAAAACTCTGAGAGGTCAAAATAACGTATTATCTTACTGGTGGCATTGATGGTATAGCTTGTTTAGGTCAGTTTCAGAAAAGACCATAGTAGCAAGAAAACAGCCACATCAAACCATACATCGACGCCATGTGGAAAGTTTTATCGGTATAGTTGTCATTATTTTCACATAATATAAGTAAATAATTTTGTTAATTTTGAATAGTGAAACACTAGATGTCACTTACCAGATGTTGTGAGTCATCAAACCTCATTTGCCTCTTTTTTTATACCACTTATTTTCTTTGCCGCTCGATCTGGTTTCTTGCCGGTAACGGGTGGTTTGGATTGTGATAAAAGGTCGCTGGCCAAGAGCTTCGGCCATCTATGCAATCACTGTACCTTTAACACGATTGACAAGCCCTCAGGAAGGCTCTTCTTATTCATGCTCTCATGTTTGAGGGACTGGACTCACTATCGCCTCTCAAGGTAGAAGCGGTATTACAAGGGATAACCCCAATTCTGTCGATAGTGTTTCTGATTGTTTTAAAGTAAAATGCTGGCCATATCTTACACTTTACCCTCTTCACAGGATTATTACTGTTGTTTTATTTCAGTAAAGTGCTTTTGATAATCTGGGCAAACCGTCTGCTTGTTAACAACTCGTCTGGCTGTCAGACTGTAGTAGCAGCGAGCTGCTGTCCGTGTGCCAGGCACTGTGGCTGTGATGTGTCAGATGCATATGTTGCGTGATTGTTTTTCTCTCCCCTGACTGAACATAGCAGTGTAATTTTAATCGGTGTTAAATGATGATGATTTGTTTCCTTGCGGTAGTCAAATAATAATGTGTTTGTGATCTCGACATAACAAAGCGTAACTGGTCCTTAAGGCTTTCTGTAAGCCACAATGGACCAATAATCAGGACGATGCTGTGGGCTTTGCAATGAGACCTGTGAGTTTAGTGTTGGTCTGCTGTAGTCCACACTTCCAACAGAACAACAACAGTAGCTCCACTGGGGCTTGTTTGCTGGAAAACTGCTAGACCAGCTGCCATCCCTAAGGATCTTTCTGTATTTGTTCTTTCTTTGCAAAATACAACATGTATATTTTGAATTCAGCATTGGGGGATAATAGGAAGGTCACTCCAGTGTTCCACTCTTCCTTCTCTTGGGAGATCATAGAAAAAGAGACACAAGTATTTCCAACACCTCTAAACATATTCAATCCAAGACACACCAAGGCAAAGAATAGTCTCAAACAATAACTTACAGTTAAATCAACCTTGCCTTGTGAGAAATGAAAAAGGTTGTACAATATTTATTACAGAATTCTTTGAATGCGTCACAACATTCATAGCTTTCCATTTCTACACATTTAGTTGAAGGTCATGCTGTGTTATTCAGCATACATTTAGACTGTTTCAGATCTAAAGCCGCACTAGGTAAATGAGGAATGAAGTGGGGGACATCCACAGTTGTATAATTTAATATAATGTCTATTTTAGATGAATATTTCAATGGAGTGATGGCGGCTGGTTGTCAGTTGACTTGTGTATGCTCATTTTGAGAGTTGTAAATGTTGCAACGGCTTGTTGGCCAGAGCCTTGTTGTTGTTGGAAAGCTGTTCATGTATATATGAGTGTGTGAGATGATGATGAAATCAATGGAAATGTGCTTCTCATCAGCCTGTGTTGTATATTTCATAGAGGATCTAAGCCAAGTGTGTGGATGTGTGTGTCCTTGAGATAGAACTAAAATGTATTTTTTTATATTTTTGGCAAAAGCCATTTTACACACAAAAAATATATATATACAGTATATAATGTGATGTATTGCAGTCTATTAAAGAGAATATTGTTTTTTAAATACAGATTATTTCACAATTTAGTTATTCTTATTCCCATATTTTTTTGTTTCTGTTGTCATGGCGAAAGAAACGAGTATAAAACTGTGATTTTGATCATCGTCTAGAACGACTCATAATAAAGTTCGGGACAGTATGCAACCTCAAAAGCAACGGTTGCAATCTGCTGTAAAACCTAGAAGAGTAGGAAGAATCGACGTTGAGGCTCTGCATATATTGTATATTATACCGATATCACAATCTGCCACAATACGATGTTTGGCCGACACTTTACAATTTAATTAGTTTCATTTATATAAACTCACAAAAAGCAACGTAGGTATGATTTGACAGACCTCCTGACCTCCTGACCTCCACTATCAAGAGCCACATTTCCAAAGATATGTATCGATATATTTGCCTATTAGCGAGAGGTCAGGTTTTTCTGTTTCTATAACTCAGTACCCTCCATTGATTTTTTTTTAGAGATCATTTAATGATTACATAAAAACTCAAACTGAGTATAGTGACTAGAGCAGGAGTCTTCAATGTTTTTCAGGCCAAAGACCCCCAAACTGGTGTAGCATGGAAAAGGGACTCTCTGCTTCAAACGTAGGGGGGGTGCTGTCGGAGTTCTGTGCGAGGGCGGGTTCTGTCGGAATTCTGTGCGATGGGGGGTGGGGAGGATGTGAATGTGCAAAAAATATATAAATATATTTTTTTTATTTAAAAAAATGTGCTTTATCTACAAACAATTTCGCGGACCCCCTGTTGAAGAGCTATGGACTAGAGTAGTATATAAATAATAGACACTGTATCCAGAATTAGCTCCACTTGTCCCACATAAATGATGCATAAAAAATGTCGATGGCTCTGGTTTGCTTTTAGAACTTAACAAACCTAATGTTACTCATTATCTTACAAAGACCACCCAATAGTGTTCTGATCCTAACATGAATGTCTTAATGTTTTCTTCTCGTATCGTGTGAAAGAATTCCAGCACAATTCATTTATTGTGAACATTATGTCTCATTATTGCTTGCTGTACATCTAGTCCGACTCTGACTTCTTTTATCGTTTGTAAGACATATTGTTACATATAGAACATTTTCAGACCATTAGTCTATAGATCAACAGCAGCAGTTTATCATCACATTTACAATACAAAACAGACACTTTGTTTTTTTACTCATTTTAATATTGCACAGAACACACTATAAACTGTGTTCATGTATTTTAAGGCTATCAAATCTTACTATGACTATTGATTTAATTTAATTCTGTAATTAAACAAAACATATATATATATATATATATATATATATATATATATATATATATACTATACATGAACAAACTGATTTGAAGTAACACACAGGAGACAAAATATCAAATGTTAGTAAACCACCAATATCCTGCAGCTGTTATTTATAACATTGAAACATACAGGATACAATTATATATAAATATATTAAAACATTTGATCATATCTACAAATGTGAATTATTGTGACATAGAATGTGTCCCACGTGCTATCATTATAATATTGTAATTTTAATTGGAGCGCTTCCTATTCGGTGCAGCGTTGATAACAAGGATGTAAGGATGCTGTTCTGTATTATTGTTAAAGAGGAGGGATGCACATACATAATTCAAGCGTGTGTTTTATGCTAATGTAATGGTCAGTTTCTCTACTGTACGTGTGAATGTGTGTATTATGTGCAATATGTATGCACATGGTGTTGCAGTATGTTGAAAGTGAATGTAGCTTTTGAGGCATGCATGCATACATAATATGACAATACACTATGACCACTGCAAATCCTGACTTGATATATGTACTTCTTTTATGCGGTATCTGTTATTAATAAAGACATATTGTTGCATATTAATTGTGCTGACGTTCTTCAACAGTATACATATTTTATCTCTGCAGCCATTAGGAACTTAAAATAGATTTTATATATATATACATATATATATATATAAATATATAAATAAATAAATATAATATATATATAAATATATATATATATATATATATATATATATATATATATATATATATATATATATAAATCCACCAAATACAGACAGTGAAGAAAAAATATCTATACATTGTACATCTGTACTTTATGTACTTTACGTACTTACACTTACTTTTACTTATTTACCCTTTATACTTTTACTCCACTGCATTTCATAAGGTAATATATTACCTTTTACTCTACTTTATTTGTCTGGCAGCTGTAGTTGCTAGCTAGACTAGTTTTATTTATTTTTAAAGGTGTATTGTAAAAAATATTTTCAACATTCCAGGGGTTTCAGATTCTAAGATGTGAACATTTGCTTTGTCTTTGAATGCATCACTAATTATAACAGGCAACCAAACAATAAAAAAAATTGAAGAAAATAAACTGCAGATTAATCAATAATGAAGAAGTGGTAGACGATGGATGGATGGATAATCAATAATGAAAATAAGCATACGTTGCAGCCCTAATAGTTGAGGAAATGAGTTCCACCTCAACCAACTACAAGAATAAAATGCTGCTTAAACATTACTGCATGAGTAATAATAATCTAATGCTATACTTCATAATAGTACATATTTAGTATAGAATGAGACACACTATATACTACTTTTACTTTTATTATTTTAAGTGCAGTTTTCTGGGAATACTTTTACTTAAATAACATTTTCAAAGCAGGACTTTTGATTGTAGTAATTTTACAATGTGATATTGATCATTTTTCTTAAGTAAAGGATCTGAATTCTCTCTCAATACTAGTTTATTCATGTTAAACATAGATTACATGCTTTAATACACCTTTCTTTTTTTTATTTAATGTATTTAATTTACACACATTCCCACTGTCCTCCTTTCTGCATCAGCAGTGTACAAACTGTTACTGTTCCAGTGAAATGTTTCACATTGCTTGTGGTTATTTATTATAATAGCGCTTTTCTTCACTGAAAGGTGAGTGATCCACTACTGTTAAACTGTGTCATTCTTAAAACATTAAACTACTATATAGTGTTCACAAAACTACTTTATAATATAACAATTTGATTTATTTAGTGTGCTTAGACTTTCTATTTAATATACTATAGCCAGCTAAAAAAAAAATTTTTCTTTCACCTTGGCTTCTATTAACCTTACCTGGATTAACAAAGCCTGCTTTTAAATAAACGTTCTGCTCATCTAAAATCCCTAGAGCTATGTGTGTGTGTGTGTGTGATGTCCTCATCACAAGGTGTAAGGGACATAAGGGAGGACAACTGATACATCAAGTTGATACTAGCACATTAGATATTTGTTACTAGATTTGGTCCTTCCTGATCTCCGATATCCGTATGGCGTATACGAAAAATTGTCCAAATACGTCCAACTTTTCATCGGATCGGATTGGAAAAGTGACCGTATACAGATACGCATGACTAACCTATTGATAGCGTATCACTTACTTAGACAAAAAAGTATCAGACGAATACCCAACGAATGCATAACGTATACAAAAATATGGCGTATACAAAATATCGGCAATACACTTATGTACGTTGATATAAGGTAAGGCATAAGTAGTATTTGTTAAGAACACGCTGTGTTACCCTGGGGTACATTGTTGAACGCTGAGGCCATGAAAATGTTTTGAGCGTGTTCAAAGTTTTCGGACGTACCCAACGTATGCTTCATAAGTTATGCAGACGTTACACATAAGTTACGTTATGTTAGACATACGTGAATACGTACGTGACTACGTTAGAGGTATGTTATGTTTACGTCGGCTGACGGTGAACCCTACGGCCAATTTATTGATAACGAGTGGATAACCTATTCGTAACCTATGTTAAACTTATGCCTGACGACGGACTAACTTATTAAACATGTTTCCACAGTACAGCTAGCGTTTTGGGAGCCAATTGGGGTTTGAATATAGTATATAGGGTCCCTGTGAGTAGTTCATCCTCACTTCTTCACAGCACGTATTTTATGAATATAAATGCATGCGCATTTTATTGTATTGCGCATAGTCTATTTGGATTTTCTCTGTCCTGAACCATAAACGTACCTAACTTTTTGTTGGCATAAGAGGAACCGCACTAAGCTCGTTCAAGTCCTATTTATCTGAGCGATCTCAATTTGTACTTGTTAACGATAAATCCTCCATGACAGCCAAAGTCAGTCTTGGAGTTCCGCAGGGTTCTGTACTTGGACCGATTCTATTCACCTTATATATGCTTCCTTTGGGCAATATTATAAGGAACCACTCTAGAAACTTTCATTGTTATGCGGATGATACCCAATTATATCTATCAATTAAACCAGATGAAACCAATCAATTGGCTAAACTTCAAGCATGCCTTAAGGACATAAAAACTTGGATGTCTAGCAACTTTTTGATGTTAAACACAGACAAAACTGAAGTTATTATACTTGGCCCTAAACGCCTCCGAAACGCATTTTCTAATGACATAGAAGCTCTGGATGGCATTAACTTGGCCTCCAGCACCACTGTAAGGAATCTTGGCGTCATCTTTGATCAAGATCTGTCGTTTAACTCCCACATAAAACAAATCTCAAGGACTGCCTTCTTTCATCTACGTAACATTGCAAAAATAAGACACATCCTGTCTCAAAATGATGCAGAAAAACTAGTCCATGCATTTGTTACTTCAAGGCTGGATTACTGCAACTCATTGTTATCAGGTTGTCCCAAAAAGTCGCTTAAGACTCTTCAGTTGATCCAAAATGCAGCGGCACGTGTATTGACTAGAACAAGGAAACGGGATCATATTACTCCTGTATTAGCTGCTCTGCACTGGCTCCCGGTAAAATACAGAATAGAATTCAAAATCCTTCTCCTGATTTACAAATCAATTAATGGTCAGGCTCCAGCATATATTAAAGATCTCATAGTACCTTATAAACCAACTAGAGCATTACGCTCCCAGACTGCAGGGTTACTTGTGGTTCCTAGAGTCTCTAAGAGTACAATGGGAGCCAGAGCCTTCAGCTATCAAGCTCCTCTCCAGTGGAACCAGCTTCCAGTTTGTGTTCGGGAGGCAGACACACTCTCCACATTTAAGAGTAGGCTAAAGACTTTCCTTTTTGATAAAGCTTATAGTTAGGGCTGGCTCAGGTTTGCCCTGGATCAGCCTCTAGTTATGCTGCTATAGGCTTAGACTGCCGGGGGACACCTCCCTGCTCTCTTCCTTCTCTTCCTCTCTCCTCCCCTCCCTCTCTCTTCTTCTCCCTCTCTATCTGTATGCATTTATGTAAATGTATGTTACTAACTCACCATCCGGGGTATCATCCCCGGAGTGTCTGTCTCTCATGTGGCAGGTTGCCACTGATAAAGTTTACGTCAGGATCATGAATCGTGACAGCGTCTGCTGACCTGGTCCTGCTGGACACCGGGAAGCCTTATTGACATTTTCCTTGACATCATCCATACTTTCTATTTCTTTTTTTCCAACACAACATAATTTCTGTCAAATGTTGTATTTGTACTATGTTGTTTATCCTGTACACACGACATCTATTGCACGTCTGTCCGTCCTGGGAGAGGGATCCCTCCTCAGTTGCTCTCCCTGAGGTTTCTTCCATTTTTTCCCCTTTAATTTTGGGGTTTCTTTTAGGAAGTTTTTCCTTGTGCGATGCGAGGGTCTAAGGACAGAGGATGTTGTAACCTGTGCAGTCTGTAAAGCACACTGAGACAAATGTATAATTTGTGATATTGGGCTATACAAATAAATTTGATTTGATTTGATTTGATTCCCCTTTAATTTTGGGGTTTCTTTTAGGAAGTTTTTCCTTGTGCGATGCGAGGGTCTAAGGACAGAGGATGTCGTAACCTGTACAGTCTGTAAAGCACACTGAGACAAATGTATAATTTGTGATATTGGGCTATACAAATACATTTGATTTGATTTGATTTGATAAGACAACACATTCTAAGTAAACAAGGCAAAAACATTCCTTCTCCATGTGAGCATGCGGCGGGTGAACTCCATGGTTCTGAACTCTAGTCCTCAGCAGCCTTTATTGTAGGCACAAACTCCTGAAGAGCTTGTTGAGAGACCTGAAGTGGAACCATTGATTTGTACCATAGTCTTTAAAATAGTCTATGGTGAGGAGTGAAGGGACTCTGACTAATGACTTCAGAATATCTAAGGAACAGCTTCTCTGCTGAGTGAGAGGGTTGAGATGAAGCTTATTTTGTACCAAGTTAGCAAAGCTGAAAATCATCGGCACAAATACATGACTCATAGAAACTTCAGTCAGGCTTATCCAGTGGCATAAACTCCAGCAATCGTCAGCGAACCACCACCTCAAACATTATATATTCATTTTAAACTAACTCAAAAAAGATTTTGGTCTTTTTGGATTTCACTCTTCAAACTCGGTGTTGTGTTGATGATGGTTGTAAAATACTATCAGATTGTTCTTCTACCACAAGTAATATTTTATTATGCAGCCAATTAATATCATGTTCACTTTTTACTTTGTGTCATGGTGTTGTACAGAGGTTGGATTTTGGAAAGGGAAACTTGTTTTATTTGTCATTAGCATTAATGCCTATTGCTAGGGGAAAGAAATACTCCTTCACAACAAGACCTGAATATGTTGGGCACCTTTTGTAGGCGTTTCAGTTTTATTGATGTAAGGTATGTATGTTCATAGTTTTATGGAAAACTAAATTGTGACGTGCGTGCAGATCAGATCTCAGGCTGGGTCATTTTTTATGGCTAGCATGCTGCCAGCCATCTTCTTGATAACATATCTATTCACGACACAGTTGAAACCATTGACAATGAAACATCTCTCTTGTAATTCGAAGTAATTAGGAGTGACTCTTTTATATTGGCAAAACTCAGCATAGCATGAGTTTGATCTCCCCTCAGACTGCGGCAGCAAGTGAGTTAAATGCAGAGTGGTTGGGGGAGGTGCGGTACAACCAGATGGATGTGCTGCTAAAACGCGTCCCCAGTGTAGCTGTGGAAGTAGAAAAATGGTTATGCACTCCAGATTCTTCCATCTTTTTGGAAATATACAATCTCTAACGAGCCAGCTTTAAAATTGTCTAAACATTGCTTTGCTAATTAAGGTTTGTAGAGATTATAGTGCCAAGAAAAATTTACTTTTTCACTTTCTAACTGGTTTCTTGGCAATTTCATAAAGTAGTTTTCCAAATCAAATCAAATGGATTTGTAAAGCCCAATATCACAAATTACTCATTTGTCTCATGGGGATTTACAGAATGTACAGCATACAACCCCCTCTGTCCTTAGACCCTCGCACCGCACAAGGAAAAAATGGAAGAAACCTTAGGAAGAGACGGACAGACTTGCAACAGATGACGTGTGTATACAAACTTAAACGACAAAGTAAAAATACAACATAGACAATCCATGTGATGAAAATGATGATGTGATCGTATTTGAAAAAGATGGATCCAGGAGAATGTCAAAATTAGCTTCACAGTGCCTCCCCAAAAAAAATAGTGGCAACCTCCTAGATGAGAGACACAGTAACTTCGGGGATGATTGCCCGGATGCTGAGTTGGTAACATGCATTTAAGAGACATGAATACATACAGATAGAGAAAGGTGGAGGAGAGAGGTGTAAGTCCCCCGGCAGTCTAAGCCTATAGCAGTATAACTAAGGGCTTGGCTCAAGGCAAGCCTGAGCCAGCCCTGACTATACGCTTTATCAAAGAGGAAAGTCTTTGGCCTGCTCTTAAATGTGGAGGGGGTGTCTGCCTCCTGAACACAAAGTGGGAGCTGGTTCCACCCTCCCCTCTCCTAAGTTTCTCTTTACTTTTCCCAATGTAAAGCTGAGGATTATTATCAATGTGCCAACTCACAAGATTAGACACCTTCCTCCTATATGTGGGATACTGACCCAACTACTGCGGTGTCACCAGCACAATTATTTTGACCAGTTGCCATTTCAAATGTATTATTGAAGTACAGGTCACTCATATGACAATATACACCATAGTTCTCGTTTTCTATCTTCTTATCTTTCTTTCTATTTCCTCAGGGTCTTCGGCCGTCCAATCAGCTGACCTGTTCTCCAACACCTCATGCAACATTTCCTCCAATGATTCAACATTCTGCTCTCCTGTGGATGAAGGAGTGGGGACAGGAAGTCCATATAAAGCTCTGGAGATGTTTTTTATCGCCTTGGTTACAGGATCTCTGAGCTTTGTGACTGTCACAGGAAATATATTAGTCATGCTGTCCATCAAAGTAAACCGCCACCTACAAACTGTCAATAACTATTTCTTATTTTCATTAGCATGCGCGGACTTGATCATAGGTGTTTTCAGCATGAATTTGTACACAGTCTACATCATTGTTGGCTACTGGCCGCTCGGGCCGGTGGTCTGTGACTTGTGGCTAGCTTTAGATTATGTTGTCTCAAATGCCTCAGTGATGAATTTATTGATCATCAGCTTTGATCGCTATTTCTGCGTGACCAAACCCCTCACATATCCTACAAGAAGGACAACTAAGATGGCAGGGTTAATGATCGCGGCAGCATGGATCCTGTCGTTCATCTTGTGGGCTCCTGCCATCTTGTTCTGGCAGTTCATCGTTGGACAGCGAACAGTGCCACCCGGAGAGTGTTATATTCAGGTACAGTAAATAAAACTTACATTAAGAGATAGTAACCCCAGTCTCCGTTCAAAGATTGTCAGATGTAAATCTGCTCCACTGACTCCTGGTCCCATTGGATGTAGTGGGGAGACTGGTTTAACCGCTACGACCTGCAAGGCGGGTGTGATGTGACTAATGGAGATAGCAAAAGATGTCAGGAGGCTAGTTGTTGGTATCCATGCAAGATTGTCACCTTCTACTTTTCAATGTCTACATTAAAGGTCTATTACACTGTTTTTCCCTTAACAAATGATTATCCCCTTTATAATCTGATTAGATTTTGATGAACTGATTATAACTGGGTGGTCAAAGGTCAAAGATCAAGGTCACTGTGACCTCACAAAACACATGATTGGCCATAATTCATTAATTCATACGCTAATTACGACAATTTCCCACAAAGTATTACAAGGATAAAATGATTAAGTGATGACATTTTGGACAGACATGGATGTAAACTGCAACTTGACTGGTTGGTGGAGTCTTACATGCAAGGTGGTAATTCCAAATAAAAATATAAAACATCCATTGTAAAACACATAGTCAGTGTGAGGTACTGGATACTATTGTGATAACAACTTGCACAGCCAAAAGTAGTTTGCAGGGAGTAAAAATGCTATCAGGTTAGCTTGCTAGTGGTAATGCTAGTTTGGCTGCCCCATTAGTTACGCGACCCTCGACTTGTAGGTTGCAGTGGTCCATCCCAGACGCTGTGAGTGTTTTGGTCCGGTGTTCACAGACAGCTAATATTGTTCTGATGTTCATTCAATCTCTTGTCCAGACTCTTTGCTGTTTCACTGATGTAGAGTTCCCCAACGTTATTAGATCATCACGTCATGCACCATACATACGCAACAAATATTTAGTCACATATGCTGTTCCTAGTTTTAAGAACAAACTTCCAAGAAGCCCCTGACAAATTATGTATAATGCTTAGGCCCTTAGATTTGGACTCTTAAACTAAGACTCTTTTGTTTCTCTTTGCTTGTATTTCTAATACTGTAATATCGTGTATGTATGTGCTAAATATTACACTTTTGATATAATGCATCTACAACCTCAAAGATTAACAGTTTAAGCAACACAGTGTCAGCAAACCATACCTGTCAACCCTCCCGTTTTTCCCAGGATTATCCCGTACCTTTGCTTCTATCCCGTTTTCCTCCCGTTTGAATATTTTCCCATAATTATCCCATATTTTTAACCTTTCAAAAAAAAATAAAAAGGCCTAATTAAAAAAAGTGTACAGTGGCCTCCGGTAGAGCAGGTGACAGTATTATGTTTAACATGAGCTGAAAAACGTTATCCGCCAGTAAACACACAGAAGAAGAAAGCATATGGATGAGAGTCACAGTGAACGGGAGATAGATGGAGACGCAGTTGTACCTGCTAAAAAAGTTAAAACTTTATGCAAGTAACTAGACAAATGGGAGGAGACCTTCCCTTATTTAATAAAAAGCAAAGTCGGGCAAACTCATGCTTTTTGTAAAGTGTGCCATTCAGATTTTAGCTTTGTACACGACGGAATAAGCGGTGTTCGCCAGCACGAACAATCATCCAAGCACGCCAAGCGGCACAAAACATACATTGTCAATGACTTCATGTGTGACAAGAACTGTTTCAGAGGCAAACCAAGTGACCAAAGCTGAGGGAAAGATGTGAATGCTTTCCGCCAAAAATAATGTAGCCTTCAGCTTCTGCGATGATTTCAGTCGCAGTGTAGCGGACATGTTTCCCGACTCTGCCATCGAAAGGAAGTCCTCGTCGGGGGAAACAAAAGCCACACAACTCATCAATCATCAAATAAATTGATGATATTAACTAATAAATAAAATACATAAATTGTATAAACATGTCTGTACAAGTAATACATACTTTACATAAACATGTATTTCCTGAATGTATATAGCCTACCCGTCCCTTATGTGTTTACATTTACATTATATGGGTGGGGGCTGGGGGGCTGAGAGCTGTTAAAAATATGGGCGGAGTTCGCCAAAACAATTCCCTTATTTTGAAATTCTAACGTTGACAGGTATGCAGCAAACATTCTATAATGTATGGTGTATTTGATTGCATTAGACAGTGTACCTCATAAACTGGGAACTCATTTGCATATGTGTAAATATTGTCTCTAGATCATGGAAGGGTTTCCTTCTTTCTTTCTTTTTCTCTCTCTCTCGCTTTCTGTCTTTCTTTCTTTCTTTCTTTCTGTCTTTCTTTCTATAGTTCCTTTCAAACCCTGCGGCGACGTTTGGGACGGCCATAGCAGCGTTCTATCTTCCTGTCATTATTATGACAGTCCTGTACATCCACATTTCCCTTGCCTCCAGGAGCAGGGTCTCCAAACACAAACCAGAGAAGAAGGAGAAGAAGGGAATAAAGTAAGGGAATCAAATTAATGGCAGTTTACAAATAACTTCATGAGAGAAAAGAAAACACAAAAGACGAGATGGCATGGAGAAAATGTTTAAATCCCAATGCTTACCTTTTTTTAATTTTAAGTTACCACTATAGCTATGCATCTATGAGACCGAACGATGAGCATCACCACAGACTTCACCTCGAATGATGCCATCCTTCCTCCTACCCTCGGAACCTTTCAATAAAGTCATGTGATTGACCTTTAGAAGGTTGGCTCACTGTGTATTAGAGCATTCAGCCCGTTTTCAACGCAGACTTTTCACAAGATCTTCACCTGACGAGTAGCATCAGAGTCACGAGGAACTGAGGAGCTGAGGATACCACACTGTCCCTTCCCTGTCAAGCAGCTGGGAGGAGAGCAGAGCCCAGTGGGGGAATAGTGTTGACCCACAATGATGTCACCAGCTCGGAGTGATCACAAATAAAAAGGCGAAGCGCTCACAAAAAAGACGCAGGGTGCAGGGCTTTTTCTCGAGGCGGGCGCTCCTTCCTTATTGGGAATAATTGAAAATATACGGTATAAAGACACACGCCCTAAGTTCAGTCACATGACTTTGTTGATATGTTGATAACGAGGACAGGTAGAAGGATGGCTTCATTCGTCTGTGTCTGTGTGAGGTCAAAAATAGATCTGTTATAGCTTCTAGTTTCCTTATGATCGCTCCTCTTTGTCTTTAACATAACTATCATTAAATCATATCTTACATTATATGTATAATCTATATGAAGTAATCATGTAATGTATCAACCATGATTATTTACATATTATATGCAATAATTATAAAAATATAAATGTTTATACTTTCTGTTTCTTATGTTGACAGTATGTTGAACACTATATTTGGTGATGTGCACCTGGTTAGTGTAGAGCAGTGTAACAGATTCACTGTCTTAGTAAATGTTTTAATGCACAGGTCACATGAATATTATGCGTGATCTAAACGATCATTTTGTTCTTAGTTAAAACTGTACAACTTCCAGAGAAGGAGATGGGGTCAATAAATCACAAATTGGCACCAGATGCCTCTCACGCAGTCTTTTAACATAATTAATCATAAACACAATTTGTTGCAAAACTAATTACCATAATATATGCACCATTATTTATTCATATCGATTTTTGGATGTTACTGCACATGTTATAGGCAGAAATGTTCTAATGGTGTAAAATAAAATAAAACAATTCTAATATTTTTTTCCCAGAACTCCCAGCTTGCTGAAGAGTCACCTGTTGAAGCAGAACAACAACAATGAGACCAGTCCTCAGGCCAGTCCCCGCTCTACTCCCAAACTCAGTCTAGACTCAACTACCACTGCGCTGGAGGCTGTGAAGAATGGCAGAGTGGAGGAACCTAAACCTGCTCAGCCACAGTCTCAAGCACAGTCCAGTCCAGCACTCACACAGGTACTGAGACCTACACCATTAACTTCTCTCCTGATGTATGTACCTGATGTAGTTCAGCTGTGTGACAGACTCATGTCTCTCTATCTCTCTATGTATGTATCTATCTATCCATCTCCTTCTCTCTCTCTGTCACTTTGTCTCGCTCTCTCACTCTCTCTCTCACTCTCTCTCTCTCTCTCTGTCTCGCTCTCTCTCGCTCTCTCTCTGCCTCTCTCTCTCCCTTTGTCTCTGTCTCTCTCTCTCACTCTCTTTGTCTCTCTCTCTCACTCTCACTCTCTTTGTCTCTCTCTCACTCTCTTTGTCTCTCTATCTCTCTGTATTCCTGTCTCTCTCTCTCTCTCTCTCTCTCTCTCTCTCTCTCTCTCTCTCTCTCTCTCTCTCTCTGTCTCTCACTCTCTCTCTCTGTCTCTCTCACTCACTCTCTCTCTCTGCCTCTCTCTCTCCCTTTGTCTCTGTCTCTCTCTCTGTGTCTCACTCTCGCTCTCTCTCTGCCTCTCTCTCTCTCCCTTTGTCTCTGTCTCTCTCTCACTCTCTTTGTCTCTCTCTCTCACTCTCACTCTCTTTGTCTCTCTCTCACTCTCTTTGTCTCTCTATCTCTCTGTATTCCTGTCTCTCTCTCTCTCTCTCTCTCTCTCTCTCTCTCTCTCTCTCTCTCTCTCACTCTCTCTCTCTTTCTATCTAGGAGGAAAAGGAGAGTTCCAACGATTCGTCCACAGCTTTTATTCCCCCCACAGAGCCAAAAGACAACACCAATAAGGAGGTAATATCTGAGGTTGGTATTCAAAGTTGGATTGCTTTATTTTTCCAATTCCGTGCTCTATTTCCAACATTCTTAAAAGTCTATCAAAAATGATACAGATGATATACTAAGATGAATATTTGCACAACAAAGTTGGACGCATTTCTTTGGACAACTTTGTATATATGCACAGAAGCCAAGAGCTGCCAACTATTATGACAAGATCAGTGGCAGGCTGTGCATTTCACACCTAGGCCTTCTCCTACACAGTCCTACCTGAATTATTCCACCGTTGTGGAGCTCTGTTTCCCTGCGCACTTATTCGTTGAGCTGTAGATCCACTCGGGTGTCCCCAAAAGTTTTCAAAAGCACCGTTGCTTGTAAGTGCCCAGTCGTGCTTTGGTGTCTCGTTGCTGCCTTGGTTAGACAACTCAAGTTTGCAAACCCAGTGTGGCTCCAAACACCAAATCGATCAGTTGTAAATAGCAGGCATTCCCAGCAGTACAATTTAAAGTGCCTCTCGGAGGCTGTGAGCCAATGGTACCACTCGTAGTTAGTGATTTGATAGTGGCGGACAAACCCTTTTCCCGGCTGTGATAGGCTTGCTAGCGTTGGGGTTGGCCGTTCTCTTCTCACGATGTCTAGCTTTTCTTGAAAGGTTTGTCTTGAAAATGGCGTTGTATTATATCTGCGACCAAATGCATATCCAATCAAAAGACGTGAACGTGCTGACATTATCGTACGCCTGCTAGCTGGCCCCGGTGTCGCCAACTCGAAATCTGATTGGTTAACGCCACAGTTTTGTCTCCGTTCACTTTAAGCTACAGGCGCTCGCACTGTTGATTCTGAAGGCCTAAGGGC
The DNA here is from genome assembly GCF_900634415.1 of Cottoperca gobio. Classification (NCBI taxonomy): domain Eukaryota; kingdom Metazoa; phylum Chordata; class Actinopteri; order Perciformes; family Bovichtidae; genus Cottoperca; species Cottoperca gobio. Next base: position 717,705 of record NC_041356.1, on the reverse strand, counting down.
AGATCTCTTGGACCCTGGCAACACATTATGGCTGAAATATGATTGGATAAAAGCTCTAACATAAAGGCCAGCCCTCCAAATCTCGATCTGAGGCTGGAAGCAGCGCAACCAAGAGGAAAGCTATGAAATGAAGAGAATAGACCAGGGGTCGGCAACCTTTACCACTCAAAGAGCCATTTGGACCCGTTTCCCACAGTAAAGAAAACACTGGGAGCCACAAAACCCTTTTGACATTTAAAATGAAATAACACTGCATATAACGTTTTTTTTGCCTTTATGCTATGTATAAACAAACTATAATGTGTTGCATTTATGAAATCAATGAACGACTGCAGAGAAAACAAAATTACATTTCTGCATGCAACAAAACATTTTGAGCTCCGAAAAAAAGACGTTGACGTTGGGTTGAAGGTTACTTTCAAGTAAAATACTCAATGTCTATTTGAGTCCTTCTTGTATTTATGAAAAAAAAACGCTGAACTTAAATTATCCACCGTCAGCAAACCAAAAATGCCGTCCTCTCTCTGTGTGCCGTCATCCTTTTACTGGCGCGTGCAGTCCGCTGTCAACCTGAAAAATAAAAGGACTATTTCACTGAACAATGAAAAAATATGAATATGTGCAAAATAATACGCAATTAAAATATTTATCATACTTGGTTAATGTGATTTCTGCTCCTGAACCTCAGCGCACAGCGTCTGCACATCAGGGCTGTATGCCGTCATCTTCATCTTCACACAGGATCGTAAGCTGTCATCTGTGAGGCGTGCACGATGTTTGCTTTTAATAAAGTTCATGTTGGAGAACACCTGCTCACATACATATGTGGATCCAAAGATCGACAGGACTCCAAGTGCATACTTTTTCATGTTCACATAAACGTCGGGGATAGCATTCCAAGTTTCGAACACAAGTTGGTCCGTTTTGGGGAGGTTTTCAATATCACGCCATTTGTGATTCTGAGCAAGAACGGCCTTCTGACGGGCAACATCTTCAAGGTCTGCTGTCAAGCGTTTAAACTTGGACACCCATATGTCTTTGTCGGCTATGTCGGCCAGTTCCATCTCAAGATCAGGTTGACTCACACCTGCCAATGCAGTCGTATTATTATATATTCTCCATCTGTGAACGGCTTCCCGTGCCTGACTATTTCCTTGAGCGGCTACAAAACTCGCATATGTACTTGAATTTGCAGACTTCATCCACTTCTTGAAGTGATTTTTACTCAGATCAACCTTCCGCATCAGTTCCGAAACGGCTTTTTTTCTCTCATCTCCATCCGGATATTTTTGAGCAAAGGCTGCGTGTTTATTCTGGAAATGTCTTGCGACATTTGACTTTTTGTTGTTTCCTAGTTTCTCATTACATATTAAGCATACTGGTAAACCAGTCTCGTCAGCAGTGAAAGCAAATTAATCTGTCCACGTACCATTGAACGTTCTGTTTTCTTCAGACACTTTTCTCTTCTTAGAATTCTCCATAGTTGTCCTACCTGGGATTCGAAAAGTTCAAGAAATCGCGCGCTGGCGGGTGTCGCACATTGGCGGTTGTGACGCATAGTAACAGCGTAACAGCGACATAACATTTTTTAACACGTTTTATTTAGATGTTACAAGATCACCATAATCTTCAAATTGAGAATTACATTTTAAAAACGAACAAACTAAAATAAAATACATTTTAATTAAATACTCATTAATTATTTTCAAAAGCCACAGGGAGCCGCATCAGAGGGATGAAAGAGCCGCATGCGGCTCCGGAGCTGCGGGTTGCCGACCCCTGGAATAGACGATGGGGAATAATTTAATACATATTTGTGGAAAAAATATATCAAAATTACATTTATATTCTGATGATGTTTAGGCCAGCAGAGAAGGCCTTGCTGGCCCTGACGGCCCACCACTGGTCAAGATTGTTATTAATTTATCTTGTTTTGTTGGGATAACCAAGTCGTCTTCTTCTTATGGCTTAACTATCTCTTTCTTGTGAAAACAGGTTAATATCTTCTGATCTTGGGAAAACCAAAATCTTTTTTTATCTGGTTATCTCAAGGCAACACGTGTTGTTATTAAATATAAAATAAATGCATATTTTCATCATGTCAGCATGCAGTTACTGTAGTTTCTTTGAAGTGGAACTTTAGTTAAAAGGTTTTCAGCTTTAATATGTGTTTATGTGAATATTTATATATCTGCATTTGTTGGTTTGGGGAACAGAGGACAAGACAGAGGGAGGACAGACACAACATGGTGCTGTGACATGTAGGGTTGCACCATTCCAAAATATGTGTGTATTGTAACGGCAAATATCTGATGCAATGCTGTGACCACATTGACAGGGATATCTAATAGATTAAAAAGATGTTGGAGGGTATCTACTTTTTGTTTTTTATTTCTAGATATGTCCTTATGTACAGGAATCTGTTGTTTGTTTCGTTCACTTTTCAGTTTTCTATTTTTTCTTCTGCCTCACAGTTTCTCACAGTAAAAGCATAGACAGCGAGAAACCTGTGATCAGTCAGGTGTTTGTAGATCATGAGTTTATTTTTTAGCTTTGGAGAATATTCGCCGTTTGGATGTTTTAAAGTTGGGCTGTGTGAGGTGCTTCTCCATCGTCAGTGTACGACCTACAGTCGATGGCGGTCAGCACGTCCACAGTTTGGAGGAACAGACCGGAGTACTAACACGGGAGCTAAATAATATACTGTTGTGTACGGGGCAGCAGCAAAATATTTTCACCGCTTTGCATTGCCATGAGACAGCTATACAGTCTGTGTTTCCGAAAGGGAACTAGTGTCGTTATCTATGCTCTCGCCAAAGACACCAGACTCAAGACACAGTAATTTTACCTCGTAGAGCACAAAGGTGCTGCTTTACTGCTGACTCAAATGGTTTATTTGTGTTAATGTGTGACTTTGATGAATCCGAACTAACCAAAGTTACACAATAACACAAATAACTACTCCTCTGCCCCATCCTACAGCAGAATAGTGCGTAGCTCCCGTTTTAGTACTCCGGTCTGTTCCTCCAAACTGTGGTGTGCTGACCACCATCGACTGTAGGTTTCTACACTGATGATGGAGAAGCACCTCACAGAACCCGACTTCAAAACATCCAAATTATCCCCTTGAATATTGAGTTATTGTATGTACAACTTATTAATGCAGTTATTTACTTTTGATGGACAGGTAAAATGTTTTGTGGCAGCCTTTTTCCGGACAAAATAAAATCAGTATAAAATGATGATTACTCTTGGTGTTTTAAAAACTGCAATAATGTTTCAGAAAATGTGCCTTTAGGACTCTTTCTGGAGCAGAATTCTGGAACTTTTGTTGTGGTACAAAATTACTTCATACAATAGGTCACACTGTCTGTAAAGGTTCCTCACAAAACTCTCTTGGTTTGGTTACAGGCTGCCACCAATCCTAACCCAGATGAAACGACAACAGCCAATCCCGAGGTGGCCAAGATCAGCTCCAACTCGAGGTGGTCCAAGATAAAGATTGTAACGAAGCAGGCCGGGGACGAATGTATCACAGCTTTAGAGATTGTCCCCCCTGTAGAGGGAGCCGAGAGGCATTCGATCCCAATCAGCCGTCCCAGGACTGTGGCAAGAAAGTTTGCAAGCATTGCCAGAAGCCAAGTGAAGAGGAAAAGACAGATGGCTGCCAGAGAAAAGAAAGTATGTTAATGTAACACTGCGCAGGACATGAGGCATAAGTGGATAAACAATATAGACATGTAGATGTGCGTTTGATCGGTAGTGGAAGAGCATAGCATTGCATTGCAATTAATTGAATTCGATGGTTTGCCTGGTTGAACACCGTGATTACAAATACTACATGTCCCTTTTCAATGTCCCTTAAACGTGTGAAAAAGCACAGTCTGAGGTGATACAAGCAAACTGTACCATGATGCAGGTTACATCCAAAAACAGTGTCATTTATCATGACAACAAACAAAGCGCTATTGCTACAAAATCAAAACTATTGGTTTTGCATGGCAGCTTACATTATGCTGCTGGTTTACAGGTGGGACCAGCCAGTTTACCAGCTGTTGATGAGTTACTGTTGAGCTGCAGTCACTTCATTAGCGTTCAGAATGACAGATGGCTTTTGGAAACGTTCCTCTGAGCTTTTGACAGAGCATTGAATCTCAACCATGTTTTTCTGATTTTGATCGAGCACTATTCAACACCACTACGGGTCACAATTGAATTTCAAAACAAGGTTTGGGATATGTATTGTATACAATTTCAAAAATGGGGAATGTATCTTTAACAAAGTCCCAGAGCAGTCCTTATGATGGCAGCACAGGAACAAGCAGCACTGACTTCCAACTTCATGAATTCCTTAGAAATCAGCTATTCAGCGCTGAATGCTCCAAAATTCAATTTTCTAAGAATGTGAACGGCTTCATATAGTAGAAAATATATAGATTATATAATGACTGATTTCCAAACTGGATTTTCTGAATTATATACCTGCAGGAAATGGACAGATAAATGAAGGGAGGTCTTGAAGCAACATCCGGTCTTGGAAAATACATTTCTTCATAATATTAGTTAAGAAAATGTATTCATTGAGTGATTTTGAAAACTGTGTCCTCTGCTTTAAGATATAAACTGTTCCAAATAGCTGTGTGATGAGATTATAGTACAAGGCCTGGTTTTAGTCAGACTCTGAGAAGGATTGGAGGTAGTCAGGAGCTGTAACCGCTGGCTGTCTGAAAGCACCTTTGAGTTTAAGAAGGTTTGTACGATGGATCACAGTAATCAGATTATTCGATGGATTCACCATCATTTTAGCCTTGAGATGCTTATGGGAAACAGGGCTCAGATTTGATCCCTGTCTACATCGATGACTAATCTTCATCATCATCTCTTTCTTCTTATTCTCCCTAGGTTACCAAGACTATCTTTGCCATCCTGCTGGCTTTCATCATCACATGGACACCGTATAACGTCATGGTGTTGATCTCAACCTTCTGCCAGTCTTGTGTCCCTGACACTGTGTGGGTTATAGGCTACTGGCTGTGTTACGTCAACTCTACAATCAACCCAGCTTGTTATGCACTGTGCAATGCCACATTCAAGAAGACATTCAAGAACCTGCTGCTGTGTCAGTATAAAAATATAGGTACAAGATGAGATGGAAGGAGAAGACTAATGTTGGGATGGATGGGGAAGGAAACCACTGCAAGAATGTTCGACAGAGGAAGGGAGTGAGGAAATATTGTGGAAAGGTGAGTGGAAGAGGGCTGGAGGAGCTGGTAAAGAGCAATTGGATGACTTAGTTGAAGGGTTCCTTCTAAAGGGAAGAGACATCTGCTGGGGATGAGCAACTGTGGTTCATTTTGTAAGCGAATGGCAGTAAATCCCCTATTGGTATTCAGAGCCAAATGTGAGTGTAAACCAGTGAATCTTTAACCTGCCCAGCTTCCCCTGAGATGAAACTGATCACCATGCTTCTATCTGATACGATAGATGTGTTTCCCCATACAGGAGTTCAGGAATAATAAGATACCACTTATTACAAATGATGCGTCACCGCCATGGTAACTATGACAGCAACTCAAGCCATGGCTTCAGTCACAACAAGCCCAGTTATCTTAAAATGTGCTGCAGTGTGCTTAGCCCGCCACTTCTGAGAATGTGCACTCACACTCAATTGTAACTAAAGCATAATACATAATCATATATCATAATGTATCAACGCTGTATGCATGTTAGAACTCAGCCTAACTCTATGGATCAGAGGGAATGCATAAAGTTGTGCGAGTAGTGGTCACTTTCATTTAAGTGTAGGGCATCAGTCGCCTTGGAAAAAAATCTTTTTATTTGATCTAATTTTATTAGTTTTCTAACAATTTAAATTGATTGTGATACACACCCCAAAATATGTAATTGGTTAGACCACAGGCAACATAAAACTGAAATAAAAATCAAATAGAAATAAATAAGATCTATACATAGAGGGGAGGAGGGATGACTGGGAGACTTTGACGGTGACTGAAGACAAGCCAAAGGTGGAGCAGAACAGTTGGTATGGTGGAGGAAAGAGGAGGACCTAGCAGCAGTACGAGGGGAAATATAAGGATTTTTAAGTAGCATAGCACACACTGTGGCAGCCATGTTGGAGGTCTTTGGATCATGTGCAACAAAAGCAGCTAATTGTAAATAAGCTAATTAAAATATAACTTTCATACAACTTGACCACCTCAATAGTGCTTCTCCATATTCAAGTCGTAGTAGTGCTTTTCCCTATCACAGCATGTGATTAAACGTTAACGTCTTGTTGTCAATACATCGATTTGCACATTACTTGCATGTTGTAGAACAACACAAGTTAGAAATTGTAGTAGCTAAGCTCTATGTCTTCAAATAGACAACTTCACATGAGTCGCCTGCAATTTGTTCAGTAACAGTTGTTTGTTAAAGTTTTAATTATCATATTAAAACATGATTGGGGTGTAGCCCCACTACCATTCCTTAATAAACCCCTCAATCTGAACATTTTAAACTATAGGCCCTGTCACACATATCCGTATGGCAGAAACGTATGCTGGCGTATATGAAAATTTGTCAGAGTCCAAATACGTCCAACTTTTCATCGGATCGGATCGGAAAAGTGAACGTATACAGATACGCATGACTAACCTATTGATAGAGTATCACTTACTTATACAAAATGTATCAGACGAATACCCAACAAATGCATAACGTATACAAAAATATGGCGTAATATGGCGTAAATATAGTACGCAAATACCTACGTGAATACAGTACGTGAATAGTATAGGCTACGTCGGCTGACGGTGAACCCTACAGCCAATTTATTGATAACGAGTGAATAACCTATTCGTAACCTATGTTAAGGTTATGCCTGACGACGGAGTAACTTATTAAACGTGTTTCTACAGTACAGCTAGCATTCAGGACAAGAGTACATTCTAGCCGTTCTCCAGCATCAGCATGACGTGAACCAAATGGCACTTTTCCAGCTCCGTTGACCAGATGCTCTGATACGTTTTATGATACGCTAGCAATAGGTTTGACATACGTATAATAATTTGTTATGTATTCGTTATGTATACGTCAGCTACAACACCGCTGTGGAAAAGTTGGACGTATTTGGACTCTGACAAATGTTTATCAAATTTTCATATACGGCGGCATATGTTTTAATGCCATACGGAACTGTGTGACAGGGCCGTATGTCTGGCGTGTTCGGCGTATCGTCTGCGTCCTTCGAACGATCACAACTATTTGCCCGATATTTCGTATACACCAGCATACGTTTCTGCCATACGGATATGTGTGACAGGGCCTTATCGAGAGAACATTTTGAATCATTCAGCCTTACAGTGACGGAGCTTAACATATTCTAAAAAGTGATTTGTGGGACCCACTTTTTTATAAAGGTTGTTATTAAGTATGTACTTTGAGATGTTTAAAGACCTTTACGAATTATCCATTCTCTGCACTGCTCCAGGAGTCCATAGAGGCCAGGTGGCTCAACTACAATATACTGTATATGTTACCTTATTGTTATAATATAAAGAGTATTTTTCTTCCTGGTGCTTCTAAAATGTCTTTGTATTGAGTCATGAGACTTAGGCCTCTCACACTGTTCCTGGAGGCTTTAGTCCATCAGAGCGGAGCCGCATCCAAATGGCATGTTTGGCAATAAATGAAAGTGCAAGAGGTTTACATTTTAAGGTCTTATCCTCTGATGACCATGACTTCATATATCCATTTTCATTCCATTGGTTTCTGATGAAGTATGTACAAATTTGGCAACTGGGCCAGTGGAGTTAGTCCTGACGCATCCAAAACACACGTCATCCTCTGAGGAGTTTGGACATGTCGCTTAATTGTAGAAGGATGGGAGTGAGAAGGGAGTGAAGAAAAGAGATGCTGAAGAGAAAACATCTGAATGGGAGGAAGGAATGTTGAACCTGTGGAAGAAAATGAAGCCACAATGGGAGAAATTCCTAATTAAGTGCTGAGCTCCTAATGCTGGAAATGTACTTTTACAGACAATTAGACAGAGCGGCTAAAAACACATAAAATCCTGTCCTCCAGAACCATAGTATTAGCATAAAGAATGATTTAGTTCTTATAACAGTTTGATTGGCCCGCATGAATTTAGCAAATAATTGAATTTCTGTTGTTTTCCATTACTAGCAAACTTCAAACTTTTAAAGGCTTTTACAGAGTTATTGAAGTAAGGGTTAGACCATTGATGTTGTTGGATTCCTCTCACAGAGATGTGTGGCCTTTAGTTAAGTTAAGCTATAATGTCTTAACAAAGGTTGGCTAAACTTCACATGAAGATGGTGGATCACCGATACGAATACGAAGAATAAGTGGCCTCAGTAATTATGGGAACAAAGTCCGCAAAGGGAGGTAGGAGTGGATGGATAGATGGGGCAAATAAACACAGGACTTTGACCCAAGAGACCTCTGTGAAACCAAAACTCAACTTAACATCTGACATCTTAAGTTACGTAATGTACTTAACTTACCAATGTAACAAAGTTATGTAACAAACATACTTATTTTAACCCAAACCATGATCTTTCCTAAACCTAATCATGCGAGCATTTCACTTTTGCGACGTGCGGGTAGGTGCAATCTGAAGCATTACAATGGCAGTGATAACGGCTGAGTAACATCCATTAAATAGGCTGATATTTATCTGTTTATGACTGTTTGCAGGATTAGTTTGACACGATTAAGTAGTGTTGAAGAGGGAAGTGCAATCCTTTCTAAAATAAATCAAATGTATGAAACTGTACAGCATGTGTACCATCTGTACCATCAAACAGCGTTTAGACATTCCAATCTAGGTTTATGTTTGTGTACATAAACTAGATTCTCATCCAACTAACACAATAGCCCTAAATGGTACCATCATTAATATTGATATACATGTTAATATACTTCCATCTAATTTCAATCTGTTTGCTTGAAAAAATGTCACAGTTAGAGCTAAACTTCTTCAAGGGTTGAGGTAAAGCTTGGAGGGACTGTTTACACGACTAACTAGTGTTAGTGACCTGTTACAAAAGGCTCTTTCAGTAACAGTCCTCTCTTGGAACCTGCTTTCTTCTCATTGATTTGTCAGTAGATATGATTGCCTTTAATTCACACTCTGCCCTCAACAATGTATTGGATCAAATCAAACAAGATCAAATCAAACAAGATCAAATCAAACAAGATCAAATCAAACAAGATCAAATCAAACAAGATCAAATCAAACAAGATCAAACCAAACAAGATCAAATCAAATGAAATTGAATCAAGCACGATCAAATTAAATGGTATCAAATTAAATAAGTTAAAATCGTGTGGGATGCCCCATGGAGGACCTTTTTTGGGCTCCGGATGTGAAAGTATTTTATTATCCACAATAAGCAGTTATTGAGTTAGGATGGACATGAATATTTAAATCATCAGTGCCTGCTATGAAAAACATTTGTTAAAAGATTTTTACAGCTATAATGACAGCTGTTGCCGGCAGAGTTTATCCACTGTCTCTAGCTAGCTAATTAATATTAACTTCATGAGTTGCTTGATACCGCTGCATCGGGCTGGCTGGTTTTAAAAAGTGAAGCCTTCTTGATGTTAAACACAGACAAAACTTAAGTTATTGTACTTGGCCCCAAACGCCTCCGAAACACAAACGCTGTTTGGTGGTACAGATCATACACATATGCTGTACAGTTTCATACATTTGATTTATTTTATTTTATTTTAGAAAGGATTGCACTTCCCTCTTCAACACTACATAATCGTGTCTAATAAATATCAGCCCATTTAATGGACGTTAATCAGCCATTATCACTGCCATTGTAATGCTTCAGATGGGGTAAAATGGAAAAAATGCACCAACCTACACGGTGCAAAAGTGACAAGAGTCCCATGCACACCACAAGACTGGGCACGTTGAGAAATCCAAAGCTTCACGGTCATGTCAGGCCTCCTTACAGTTGTGTAGGATTAAATTCATAAAAGGCAAAAAAAAAAAATCATTAATATACATTTTTTAATGACTCCAGTAAAAGGTATAGTGTCTTTAGCGGAAGAGGAATTTAAATCAAATCCTTAAAATTGGATTGCTTACAAGTGACTGAAGTCTGTTGTGGAGTTCTCGAGGAGTGTTGCCCTCCTCCCAGACACCCTTGACTTGCGTTGTTAAATCAGGAGGAAGAGGATAAGGAATAATAATAACCTTCACAAGTGTGCTGAGATAGTCGTCCCAAATCCCATTTGATTGGTTAAATGTATCAGTACAAGATGTGTATATATATATATATATATATATCAAAAGATAACAATATTTGTTCCTTTTTATATTCATGTTATAATTTAAGTCCAGAATATACATTGAAGATTCCGGAGATTATATTCTATTTTAGGTGCTCTAGACCCTGAATTACCCAACATGCAGCGTGGTATGACGTGGCCAGTTTGAGTAAATATTATCAACGACACTGCTTCTCTCTGGTCTTCCACATGTTAATTCCATCAGCACTTGTTGCACTGTATCACAACATGTCTTATTTCCAAACACTGATTGTTACGAATTAGACTATAATTTAGAATATAATTGTATGACTGTCACAACATGCAGAAATACGGGGAGAAGAGAATTCCGAAGAGACATTATGAAATGAAAACATTTCCCTTTGTCAGTTGATGTTCTCTGGACACTGGAGACTGTGCAGGAACATTTCTAAAGCTTTTGGTAATTAATTATGTTCTCTCCCGTGCACTATCTCTTCATTTAGTAATTATTCTTCATGCTCTCGTCTACCTCATCTCCTTTTTATTTCACCTTCTTACTCCCTCTTCCTGCTTTTATTTATTTTGTTTAAGTTTTGCTTCGCACATTAAGGAACGTTATTTGTGGAACGAAATATTTGCACTGGAATTTAACATTTAAATGACGTGACAGATTAGAATCATAATTTAACAAAACAGGAAACATTTCCAGATAAGAATGTGAAATTAACTCGGTTTTTTTAATGTTGTAATCAATTCATCTTCTGTATGATCTTCAACCTTCTTCTTATTAAATTTTTTTTTTTTATTACCACTTTCTTCTTTATATTCTATTAGTATTTAAAGTTCATATTCAATCATCAAAACAGTTTGTGACAGTATATTTGAAAACCCCATTGGTTTGTTTTCTCCCAATGAGAATACAGCCGGTATTTAGAGTCTAACAACAACAACAACTTAAGAAATGGCTGCTCAGTGTTATACAAACAGAAGAGAAAGAGAGCTAGTGCGAAGAAAAGAAGAGTGACAAAGAGACGTATTAAATGGATGGCAGCAGAGTTTAAGGAAATTACATTGACTGCCTGACTTCTTTACTGACTGAAAGGATTAAAGCTTCACTGGGAACCATTTCCATCTTAAACTGGACTGAAACAGAAACGAGTGCCAAACATTCACCAAACTTGAAATGCTTGTACTCTGGGGGGAATTAATGGGAAACCTCAATCTAACATTTAGTGCATTTCCAAAGGGAGACGAACTAAAACAGAATGTTTCTCATCGCCTTTGCATTTGTGGTCTTGCCAATGAAGCAGGATGACACTGTTTCAGCAGTGCTCTCTCAAACCATTTCAAATAGGGTTACCATCACTGTTTTATTTGTTGCCACCGGTGTAGTTAGGTGTGGTTAGGGTTCTGGGAAAACAAAGTTAAAAGAACTTGAGGAATGATCGTGGTCATGGTTATGGTTGGACACAGACGCAATGACAGCATCACCTCTTCTCTCTGCCCTCACTTCCTGTCAACTCCTACTGTCTGTGAGGTAGTGCCTCCATTCAGGAATGTTTTTAACACAAGATTATTTCTGGTTTGCTGATGTTTTCACTTCCATGACATTGAGTCCCCGGAAAGAGAGAGCAGAGGTGCGTGGTGGAGAAGTAAAGACGGATCAGGGCAGACCCGCAGAGAGCGTGCACTGCTTTGAAGGCTGTGGGCATAACAGTCGGTCTCACAGGTATGATTGAGACTTCCTCACCTCCAATTACAATTGAACAAATTTGCCTCCCACCTCCAAAGAACCATCTCCAACTACCACATCGATCGGTTTCCCATCGGACACTTGTACCCAGAGTTCTTGTTCATGACTACGGCTGGGTATGGAACCTCATACTTGAATTGAATTGCAACTTAAAACAGTGAAGCATCTGTTAAGTTTGGCGTATTATTTGGCTGAGGCAGCTGTTGGATGTTGCCTCCACTTGGGTAGGAGGTCCTCTGCCGCTAAGAGTCCATGGCACCTCACTGTCTAAAAACATGAGGGCTTGTTTCAAAGTAAAAATATATATATAGGTCCATTTTTGAGAGAATGACTGTAAGGAACCAAATAAACAAGCCTCCCATCTCCCGTCCATCAGCAGCCCCAAAGGAAGCTCTCTGTCTCCGGTCCTGAATATGCCTTAGCCCCATGGCAGTGTGTGTACACACCGTGTGTGTTATTACAGTTTGTCCTGCCTGCTAGTATCAACGCCATTTTTGTTTGCCACCACTTCTGTAGAACCCCACGCAAATTTAGATTTACAATAATTCAGTCCGCCTGTGGAGAATTGTGAATGCTTTGGTCAAAGGTTGAATAAGATTTCCACTTTTACATGCAGTACCCCTGAATGCACCGTAAGTCTCTGATGATCAGAGACCAACGCTTCTGTTAAGTAGATTGTCTCACAAGTTTTAATCTGATGATACTTGAATCAGAAGATTTCACACAAAATGTATTTTCCCCATATCATGAACAAATGTTGTATGTGTATTATAATTCAGGATAAACACTGTTGAACTACCAAAACTGAAGTGATCGCCTGCAGGAACCTTCATTAAGCTAAACAACTTGACATTTTGTTTCATTTGGTAGGTTGCTGTAAAATACTGTCCACTGTCAGTGTCATGTATAATTCAAAGTTGTAACTAGTCACTAGTTTAAAATATACCACCGCATGTTCAAATGTCAATCTGAAGCTCATCGCCTGTAAATACACAACACAATAATTCTGAATATTTTAGCGTAATATATCACATTCTGAATTGTTCCAAAGAGGGGAGACATGGTCCTTGTGTTCTTTCAAAGTATATGAAACATATTTACCTCCCGATGTACAGAGCATGAGCGTTATAGTGATCTAAAGACGTTGTGAATTGTAGTCTTATATTTTGTCAAAGTATTGCTATTAAAACTTTAGCCAAATGGCATCAGTTAAGTGACAACAAAACATTTTCACCACATGGAAGAGCAACTGATTCATTCAACACGTCATCCCATTAGGTACATTAAGATGACTGTATCTTATATATTGGGAGCTGGACATCTGTAATATAAATTACAAACTAAAGGAAACACCCACGTCTATGTAAAGTTTCCTGTATGTTGATAACCATCTGTTCATGTACTGTATATGCTTTAAAATTAATCTGCTACTCACCCAGAACTGGGTTCTCAACGGCACATCTTTAAAGGGTAAATCAACACTTAATGTAGCAGGTGTGGCTTTGGATTTGGTTTCTGGAATTTGGGGAACACACAGAAGTACAAGACTGAACATTTTCACCCTTAAGCTCACAAAAAAGACTCTTCGTCAGTACACAAATAGACCTTTTTTGTCACTCAATCTGGCCTGTCTGATAATTCTATCGCAGTCAACCAAACTGAAGCGCAGATAAAAAAGAACCAGAAACGCAGCTTCCTGTGCCTGCCTTAGAGGAACCAGGTCACACTTCAAACTCAATGACATATTTACAAATGCAGAAATAGTGTCGCTTAACGGCGGTTCGGCGCGTTCACCAACAGTGATGTCAAAGTGTACGAACACACCCGAGAGTACACATCACTGCAGCGAGGTGAGAAGTTAAACCACTGGAGATCAAGACTTTCAACTGTGTTTAAGCTGCTATGTAAGAACAATACTTGCTCTGCAAAGTAACTCAGCATACATGTAGTGGAGTACATAGTAAAGTATTAGAAGTAGAAAGTAGGTTTTAGTAGTATTTAGTTGTCTATAAAACTCTTTATGTTTTAGTAGTGTAGTAGTGTATGTGGTAGTGAAAAGTCTTTTAAACGAAAGTACTCCAGTGATGTAACAACCTCAACATTAAGTACAGTAAAAGTCATGTGTTATTTATTACATTGGCCATATGGATCACGGTTAATTTACTCTTTAAAACGTACCGTTGTAAGTTGTATTGTCAGGTCCACTTCTTTTTTACTTTGGCTGCCACTGGTGGCTTTTAGGAAAAAACCCTCTGGTGATCTTTTTTGTCTGTATAATACTTTATGGCTGTTTGTACTTTCTCAATACTTTTTCATGTACATTTGAATAGACACATCATTTTCAGCATCGCCTGGCACAATACACATACTCGTATTACTTTTGAAATGAAATGTATTAAAGATATATTAGAAGCAACTTGTGTTGATACAAAACTGTAATGCTAATAAACACCTGCTGTTGAAAGGTTGTGAACTGTGTGTCTCCAACTACATTCAATGGACTGAAGGGAAAATGGCACGGCCTTTACAATTTATATACACATAAAGGGTCATTTTTCTTCAGACATGTTTAAAAAAATAAAAACAAAGTTTGAGTTTGAAAATGGGTGTGGTCCGAGCAAGGGGGGTAGGAACTGGAGAAAGGGCTCCCCACTTTACGCACCTGGTCCAATTAATCCCATTGCAACATAGTCTCTAATTAATATACAGACTAAAAAATAGGGGGCTTACCTCCGTGCCAGACAGTGATTAACGTTAAAACTATGAGATAAATATGAAGGGATGAAAAATGAAATCGATGTATAAAAATAAGGACATCATGGTAAATCCTCTTCAACTCCAACTTGCTCCTAAGTGATAATCTAAGACATAAATAGTGCAGAAAGGTATATCAAATATAAGAGTATATAATTGAGGTAGACAGGTATAGAGTAAATTAATAAGTGTAATTGTATGTAGAGAGATGTAAAAAGATTGCAAAACTGACGCATCTGTGGCGGTCTCCAGAACGTATCTTTAAATTCAGAGCTTCTTACGGAGCATATACAATTTGTTCACTTGTGTCTCAATGGTCATAACCAGATCAGAGATCTGACCTGCAACATCTATAGGAACCGTTTTGTAAAGTTTTACCTAACTCCAGAAGAGACTCATGACATTTCTTTTTTTGTTTAAATAGAATCAATTGAAGTACTTGAAATTATTTTCCTTTAATGCTGAAGACTGCATTAAAAAAATGTGGATCCCTCATCCTCCCTTATTAATATTTATATATTTACCATTACCTTGTTAATTTCATGATAAAAACAACATTTAGCTAATCGTAGTTCTTAACAGAACTTTGTTCCTAAAGTCTTTATATATCAATATATCTGTGTCTCTTCTTGATTGAATTGCTATTTTCTTTTTATATATATGATTGATTTGTGGGATTTTTGATACCAAGAACAACAATACGATACATAAACTCTTGTATGAGTGAATAGATGACGTAGTAAAAAGAATTCTGTAGAAGGAATTAGACATCAGCAGAGTTAGTGATGACACTAAGACAAAAAGGTAGTATCAACGATACAAGAGAATAAAATAAACAATGGAACAAAATGGAGAATAAATCCAATATACAAGACTTTTGGAAACAATAATAAAGTAGACATACTATGAAATACTAGTATGGAGAAATCAGGACTCCAGGAGGAGAAGGATGTTGGTGCAGTGCAGGGGGTCGCTCAGCCATTGGGGACAGCATCCAGCTGGAAGCACCTGACATGCTATAAGAAGGGTACTGATAGGATAGAGCATCCTTTATCCAATGGGTATGAGAGGGGAGATGATGACTCTTCCAGTTCATCAAAATAATAAGCCTCACAAGCCATGTGAGAAGTTCAATGAAATATAACTGCAGTGAAAGGTCAGTCTGTAGGACACAAAACAGGCCAACTAAGAGTGAGGGCTGGATGTTAGCAGATGTGACGGTCAAGAGTGAGTCAAAGACAGAGATAGGGCGAGAAAAGTCCAAAACATGTGGGAAAGATTACCTGGTCCCAGGTGACATTTATCACAATTTGGATCAATGCCATGATCGATTTGAGCTAGTTTGCTTTTAGGCCAGTAGCTCCAGTATTAAATGGGTAAAAGTTAACTTTTATGAACATTTAATTAATAACCCAAAATCTGCTAAAACTCCTTCAGCAGACACTGAAAAAATAGAAATGTCAGAGATGAACAGTAAAAGGTCATCAGCATACAAGTGCTGTTTAACAGATTATGCTATGTAAAACAAATAGGGCCATTCCACACGGTCAAACTTCTTCTCAGTGTCATTTGAAATAACCAATTCTTGAGTATCAGAAGATGAGGGTGAGTATATTATATCAAGTAGCCGTTGATGATGATGTGAAAAGATTGTCTATAATTAACAAACCGTGTTTGGTCTATTGAAATATTAGTAGTCAGAACGGCCTCTAAACGTCTTGCTAGCATCTTAGCTTGTTGTCCACACAAGGCAAAGAGCAATAATGGCTGCAAATAATATGATCTTTGTCGACATTAGAGCATCTTTTATTTCAGAAAAAGTTTTTTTCATCAATGAAAGGGATGTTCAAGGACCTAAAAAGGTTTTCGTATTCCCAAATAGACACATAACAAAGCATAAAAGTCCCTGAATTAGTCATTGATGGTTTCAGGATTAATAGTTATTCATTCAGAAGTATTATTGTGAGTGATATGCAGTAATAATAATAATAATAATAATAATAATAATAATAATAATAATAATAATAATAATAATAATAATAATAATAATAATAATAATAACTTTATTTGTATAGCACCTTTCATACAAGAATTGCAGCCCAAGGTGCTTCACAGCAAAAAAATAAGAAATTAGTGCAATATTAGACAGAATACGAGCATTTACAGTACAATAATCACAGTGTTGATGTAAATGAGTGTGAAATAAAACCACATTCATCACACCATTCTTGTAAATGTTTTAAACTATCAGAGCCATATTTTGAAAGCATGAGATCAACAATGGGCCCCTGTGGCCTTTCAACTGGTTTACTCCCTTTGCTACCCATTCTTGGTAGTCAACTTCTTTATTGACTTTTTTCGTCAACCTCTTTATTGACCTTTCAACGGTTAAAACACAGACAATGAAAACACAGTGACGAAGAGGATTGTCCAGTATTTTACTTGTTTTATCTCTGAACATACAATAATTATGACATGCATTAAATAGTGATTCTGTTTCCCCGTTGTAGGACAGGATGTCAAATTCAGCCTTCTTAGTGAGTAATTTTTTTAAAAGATGTGACTGCACACCTTGCTTGCAGTTCTGTTAAAGCCCTGGGGAGACACTTTTTTTCAGTAGTAATCTTTTTCTGGTAAGCAGAATAGGTTATTATTTCTCCTCTCAACCAGGGTTTGCAAGTCTCACAAATTGTCGACGCAGATACAGCTGGGTTTATATTAATGGAAATGAAAAGGTCAATGCAACTGCTAATAGTTTTAATAAAATCAGGGTCAGTTAGTAGTGAATTGCTCTTCTTAAGGCTGAATCTCTAGTTTCCACAGATTTTCCTTAAAACAGGAACTTTTTTTACTTGTATTTTTTTCTGAAACCTTACCTTAAATCTTTCCCTTAAGAACTTCATTCTACAAATAAATTCTGTAACAAATCATCAAATCATCAGAATCAAGTTTCTCTGTGATATAGTAGTAAATATCAGGTATAAACAAGTTTTGAAATCCTTGTTGGGCCTTTTGTTAACTGATATAGCTGATATTTGTCTGTGATTATTTGGATTTATTTTGTCTTTTGCTTATCCTACCAATTCAAGTTGATATCACCCATAATAATAATTTGCTGTGATTACACTGTTTCAGGGTTTCTGTATGTGGATAAAAGTTTAGCTGAAGAACAAATACACCTACGATAACAAAGAACATTTGTTGGGACAAGATTATTTTCAACCCAACATATCTCACTGAGTCACTTTGAACACAACACATTTTATGCATTTCCCCCCCCCCCCCCCCCCCCCCCCAAAAAAAAGTTCAACCTCTTCTAAAACATTGATATCTAGGCACCATAAATACATTAGTGGAAGGTTTCAGGAAGAGAAAGTCCAGATTTGAGTTATGCAAAAAATGTATCAACTGTTCAAATGTCCATAAAAAAAATCCTCTCGGATTCGACTTCACATAATTGACAGTTTGAACAGTTTGGCCTCTGCTTCCTTGGGTTCCCACACAAGTGTAAGTTGCATATAGGAGCACAATAGGCTCCAAACTACTTGCGATGACACAAATCTTGCCGACACGTCCATGTGTTAAACTGAAATACTGTGAACACAGAGAAACTTCCCCCTGCAGCAGATACAAGTGAAAACACATGCTGTGCACAGACAACATTCAACACAAAAAGAGTAAATATGTATGTCACATTTATCTCAAACATCACAAGGAACAAGATGAAAAATGCATTCATGAGTGACGCGGGACTTTAAACACGAGAGGATTAAGCCACACTAATTATCACCAGTAAATTGTCATTTCTGAATTTGGGTAATGTCATTATTTTTTTTCTTTAATGCCATTTATGTTTAACCAAGCATCAGTGTTGGAAACCACGGATAGCCTTCCCGCTGGTACCGGCAATGTACATGCCGACGTCACAGCGTAACCATGGCAACACAGAGAGAAACTGCACACATCATTTATTCCAGTGTCGATTGCAATGAAACAGAACACAGAGATCAGAACATCAGAGCTGACCCAGATTGGGAGGAGCAGATCGTTGAATGGAAGAATTCTCATTGTTAACAAGGACAATATTTAGAAATGATTTAGAAATGATTCAGTGAAGCAGTTCCATTTCATGTTGTCTTTGATACAGATGGCATGTACTCATGATCCATAACCTGACACTGAACAGACTGAGACAAACATAATACCTGAGCATCTCACATTGTAATATAAAACTAAAGGATAGAAGTCTCTGGTGTTTAGCAGACACTCGCAGAGAGAGGAGAGGAGAGGCGGTGCGTTGCCATGGTGAAAATATGATCATACCATAACTTTATGTTTTATTATGAAAATCATCAGGAGGAATGTGAAACGGTAACTCTGAGGTTGTATGTACAGGGTTTATTTCTCTCTCGCTACACAAACACACACGCACACACACACACACACACACACACACACACACACACACACACACACACACACACACACTTTAAGTACCAACAAACAGAGTCTGTGTGTAATTTATGGGGTTGTGTCGGAGCAACTTGAAAACACAATTATTCTTCTAATTCTAAATGTTATGTCGTTTTTATAAAGCTTCTCCTGTCAGGTCTCTCGTTATCCTAGCAGTTGGAATCAAGTTGTCATGCACATGTGTGTAACGTACACTCTTCTATTTTCAGCAGCTCTCCATTGATTATTCATGTAACTTAAAATATTCCAAATGTATTAAACGACAGATTTTCCCCGAAAATTAAGAAACTCTGGGTTAGGGAATTACTACTCTGGTGTCCTGATATAACAGTGTATTATTAGCTTATTACAGATACTTGTGCACATACACTGGCAGGATTGATTGTTCAGGATTGAAACCCTCTGCATGAGCTTCCGCTGCATGTAGAGTTAATGTATTCGCTTTGGCAAATCACACCTGTATATCCATGCAAGAGATTGTTTGGAGTTTGGATACTTGGTTAGTAGTCACTTCAAATGTTGCTGCAGTAATGTCCGCATATGAGCTCACTTTTGCTTTGAACAGCAGTTCAAGGTCAAGAAGTCAGTGTGAAGCTGCCTTCACATGAATATGCTCCTCTCTCGCTGCGAGGTGGGGTCGCAGAGCACAGGGCAGACAGCAGGGCAGAGACCAAGATCTACGTCACTCACAGCTGTCGTCTCATTGGTTGTGTTTTGAAAGATCAGCAGCAACTGAGGTCAAAGTTGTGGTTTGGTAGCAGTGGCTTCGGCCTAGTTTTACAGACTTCCTGTTCGTTTTGTAAGGTGTGTGTCGCATTGACTGCCCTGACACTCTGTGGTGTGTTTAGTGTGTTCTACACCGAAAGGATGGGATTTAATGGGCCGGTCTTTTTGAAGTGCAGCCGGCAGAAGTGGTAATTGATAAGAGAGAGGCACAAAACTACCAAGCGACAAAAGATTACTTGAAATCCCAGTTAAGTCCAAAAGACAGAAGAGGAGAAGGAATGTCTGAGCAACACAGTGCATGGACTTTTGCAAGGTAACCAACATAGCTTCAGTTTTCGCTGTGCTTTAATGTAAGCTTAGCGAGGTCCTGCAATTGTTGAATCTGAGAATGTTTGCCTTGTTTTCATCTCACTTGAGTTTGCAGGGCTGAAAGTGCATCCTGGTATAGCGATACTTCAAAAGTGCATCAGTTTGTGAACAATGTGTTGTTCATAGGTATGAATAGATTAATTTATATGGTGTCTTTCCACAGCAAGCCTCACAAAGTCCTTCTGAAGTCTAATCGAATAAAGAATCAAAGGCCACAATGGTTCCAAGGGACTCTTGAGTCTTATAATCAGAAGCCCTCGATATGGCTGATACGCTCTTTAGCAAAAGCCTTAATCAGAGGGTGTTCACCTGTGTTCTGTTTCCTCTTCTTGTGTAGCAGAAATGGACTACAGCTACCCTGTGTAGCAGAATGACAATAAATTATCCTTGTGCAGACATGTTTTTAATGTGCCAGGAAAAGAGTCCATAGCTAAATAAAGTTATATAAGATCATAGGAAAAAGCTCAAGGCGTGAATAAAGTAAAAAATATCCCTGCCAAATTTAGCGCAGTGCTGCCGAAAAATAAACAAATCTTTTGTACCAATACATTTTTGGTACAGACTGGATCTCTACTTGTACTGGTATACAAAAACAGAAGAGCTCTGTGTCACACACACACACACATATGCTCTGCCCTGCTCCTGCCTACTCAGCTTCTGTGCCAGGAATCGAGATGAAAGCGTTACAGCCGTTACAATGGTGGTATTGTGAAAAAGTGTAGCTTTGTCACCATTATCCCCCAGCAATCAGTGTACCCCGAACGACTCTGTTTGTGGTACAAGAGTTTAACATTATTAGTATGCCAACATTTTATATCCCCGCTACAAGACAGATAATAATGGAGCACCAACATTTCAGTGGGTAATGTGCTATAGTGGCCCATTGTTCCCAAGAAAGGAGCGTTAATCAAATGAGTGAAAACCAGCTGACACAGTGAAAATGGGGCCTTCAGTGCCTTGGGGCAGTTGACTGTTTTGCCTGCTTGGTAATCCGGCCTCTATGACTGACATGTTTGCCCTTTGGGCATTATGTCACGTGTTCCACCCACTATTAGTTTGTTTTCATTTGGTTTTACCTTGTCAGTAATTCTCTTATCATTTCAGATCCTGGTTCATCCTCACTGCTTGCAATCAACTTATTCCCCTCACCTGGTTTCCACAGCCCATCTCCTCACCTGCTTCTCATTCCCTCATTAGTTCTCTCAGAGGATATATACCAGTTCTCTCCCACTTGTTCCCTGCCAGATTGTCTTGTGTTTTCCTGCCAAGTTCTCCAGCGATCATCCTGACCTGCCCGTTTTGACCCTGCCTGCCTGTTTCTGGACTCCGATTATTCTGCCTGCTCCTTACTGGATTTGTTTGCCTTTTGGACTGATTTACCGGTATTTGACCCTGCCTGGATTACTAAGTAAACTGAACTATATTATATTATGCCTGTCTGTGTCGTGCTTTTGGGTTCAGGTCTGTCGGTTCCAGCGACCCTTACACATTACTGTAACAAATAATAACAAATACTTCCATACCAGTCTTCCATCTGTGACTGCATGTTCTATTGTGAGATCTGATCTTTACATGGTCTGCCAGAAAGCAGTTTCCTCTTCTGATGATTGTGGGACTCTGGGGATAACTCGGCATGTCAGGAGCATCAACAATGCATATTAACCTTATGTGGACTGCTGTTTTTTTGTTGCATTTGTTCCCTTCCTGAGGTTTTCTATAGTAAAGTTAGGAACGAACACGTCCACATTAATGAACATGGCCTTAAAGCACCACACCACACAGAAATCCGACTACAGAATGTTCGGAGAGACGCCTGGTGTGTTAACTACAACTGGCACAGCTAGCTTAGAGCGTGCTGCATCGTGCCAGCTGATCAGCACGATGATGCAGTTATTAACATGTATTCTTCACTAACTAATCACTGAACCAGATCCATTTTCGTTTGTTGGTCTGGATGAATCTTTTCACCCAACTATTTAAAGGTTTTATATTTAGCATTAATATAGCAGCAAACAACTATTTACTATGTAAAGATAAAGTGTACTAATGTCTACCATAGCAAAGAATGAAGTCTGTGTGTGTACCACACTGGTATTTTTAAAGAACTTCATCATGTCATGCCACATCATGTCACATATCATGCCACATCACGCCACATCATTCCACGCCCCATCATTCCACATCATGCCTTGCCACGCCACGCTGTAATAATTAATTACCACCCCCACTGTGCTAACACAATAGTCTTGTTGAAATAAGTAGGAGAGCTGAACACGTCGTTCTCCTGCTGCTTGAGCTGTCTTTCAGTGAACACACGGCTTTTGTCAGAAAAGCCTTTTCCACTTTATTTACTAATTTGCTCTAATCTGAAATCCTTGGTGTGGAACCTACCACAAAAGCATTTTAAATCATTGACAACGTCCAGCTCGTTAGTAAATGAGTTAAATTGTCCTCTGGGTTTTTTTTATCCTGTAATAGTCTGTAAACCCTGCCAGGCTTTCTGTGTCCTTCTTCTTGTGTGACTCTGTCTCATCCCTGAAGGCTGTCTGCCTCGCGTTCCTTTATTTTGGTTTTGATCTTACTTTGTACTGTTTCTTCTCAATTCCTACAGCTTTGAAAATATTTTTTTGTTCTTGATCAGTGCTTTAAGTTCGGTATATAGTACTCAGTTTGTTTTAGGAATAAACATATGGTCATTATGGAGATCGTACCTATTTACCTCTTCAACAGCTGGACATCATGGATCTAAAGGAACATACCTACTTATGTATTCACCCAGAAAATGCATATTTTAATCAAAATATATTTTTCTTAAACACTTTCATTTGGTTATATGTAGTCAATCACTATGATGCATGGGTAATTGTGTGCATTGTGTGGTAAGATGATGTTCTTCATACAAAGCACATCATCTTACCTTATGAACCTGCCATTTGGCAGAACTGGCTCTAAGGTTTAAATTCTAGCTATTTGCCAACTTTCTAACAAAGTTAATGAAATGGAATAACGCATTCTAGGAATTTTGTAATATATCATGAATAAAGATGATCAAACACAATGACAATTAAACGTCTTTTGTGAGTGACTTGGCTTGTTTCTTAACATGCAAAATAAAAAAACACAAACAGATTGCGTCAAATAACAATAATGAAAAGTTCAATAGACTGTGTGGAACCTCAATGAAATGTGAACCGGTGGTTGAAATGAAGACAGCAGAAATAAATCAGTGCTGCAGGGAGCCGTTTATTTATTGATGAAGGCTTTCTTCTCTAACCTACATCAAAGGCAGAGTGACACACTAGGTGTGTGTACCACAGAGGCTGACACAGTGAAAGACTGACTGGATGTGCATATGATAAATGTGTTTCACAGAGAGAGAACGAAACAAGGGCTGAATCTCCCGGAGGACGAAGATCCAGATCTAAACATCTGGAGTGTGACACTGACAGCTAGAACTTTACAGACCCCTCTTGTCAAGCACAGTTATTCTCAAAGAACATAGGAATAAGAAAGAAAGAAAATAATAATAATAATAATAATAATACAGATTTTCATAAAATTGACATTGGGCACAATACATGTGTTGCTTTGTTACAGATAGCAGCAAACTAAACACTCAAGAAGGACATACATACATACATACGGTACTTACATACATACATGCATACATACATACATACAGTACATGCATATAATACATGCATACATACAGTACATGTATATAATACATACATACAGTACATACATACATACAGTACATACATACATACATTCAAATCAAATGTATTTATATAGCTCAATATCACAAATTATAACACAGCACCGCCCATAGCCTGCCCGCGTAGCCTCCAGATACGACCAGCTCCGGAGGGCAATCCTGGACCGGCTGGGCAGCACCCCGGAGGGTCATCGCCGCCGGCTCCGGAGCCTGCCCTTTGAGGACGCTGGCCGACCCTTCGCCTTCGCCCAGCAGCTCCTCGACTCGGCCAGGCGCTGGCTCCAGCCGGGAGTCAATTCCGCCGAGGACATCGTCGAGCAGGTGGCCCTGGAGCAATTCATCGTCGGACTCCCACTCTCCTCGGCGAACTGGGTCCAGTGTCACCGTCCGGCCAGCCTCGAAGCCGCCGTCAGACCACCTCTCCCTGCCCCGGCGGAGCCTGGGGGCCGAAGTCCGGGCCATCTCTCCTCCGCAGCTCCGGCCCGTTCCAGCCCCGAGGAGGTTCCGCCTGCCACGGGGGCCGCTGGCCCCGGCACTACGCCATCCTCCGGTCCTTTATGTCACGCACTTTATGCGAGCTGTACGGTTTACGCGAGCTGTACGGTTTACTCGGCGTCCGCTCCATTAGGACTAGTGTGTACCACCCGCAGACAGACAGTCTGGTGGAGCGGTTTAACAAAACGCTGAAAAATATGGTTGGTAAGTTCGTTCACGAATAGGTCATTTAAATTATATCATAGTGAGAGTCTGTGATCTGTACATTGGTATTGGCCTGTATTGGTATGTATTAATAAGTAGTTGGATGAATTTGAATGAACTGACTGTAAAAGCAGCCAGGGGTCCATTATGGATAAAACAGAAACATAAAAGTGAAAATAGATACATGGTGCTTCCAGGTCTAGAATAAAGAGTTTAAAATTATAATATACTACCAAAGAAAAGTCAATGTCACAGTAGCTTTTCAAAATGTAATGAACAAAACAAAATATTTAATTAAACCTTTCGCAGGAGAAAAGAATAGCCATTCTAAAGTGGGAGACAAAAGGTAAACAGGGGCTTGTGAGGTCCTCAGGCACATTTATAAAGCTACTACTCCAAATTCACTTTCATCTACAAGTAAGGATGGTGGCTGAAACACAGAATACAGTTTGTGTGTGCACATCCAACATTGACTAATTGATTCAGACCCATAGCATTGAGCTGCAGCTATGGGGAGCAGATGCAGATACATTTAATCTATGAAAGGTTTGCTAGTGATGGGTCAGATACAGAGAATGCCTTAACGGAATACATTTCTTCAAATATTTCAAAGTTAAATTAATTTATAACATGATGGTCTAAAATATTTATAAACTGAATATTCCAAAGGCACTTTGATTTAAAGCTGTGTTGGCTGGTTATAATGGCACAGGTCACTTTATGAGTCCTAATCTTGAGATTTAGTGCATATTTACACATTTTATTTAAGTAAGACTTAAGACTTTTTGACATGGTTGACAAAGCGTGGATTCATAATTGAGTGTACAGTGACAGTCACGGGACAGCTGGTTGTTTTATTTTTTGTTCTTTTACTCCGAAGACTCTTGTCTGTCCCTGGTTGCCCTTAGCTTTTCTCTTGTTTCGTGGAAAAAAGACACAAACATAGTCACAAGTGTTACTCACACCATTAATTCACAAAATGCTAGTTGGTAATTGAACCAGAATATGAAATTCAAATGAGTAAAGCTGTTGTCAAAATATAAAATGGCAGTTTAGATGGTCCTCAGGAAAGGCACGGGGAAGAGAGAAACTTCAAAATGCACTCCAAAGAGAAGAAATCAATTAAGAAAGTAGCATTTAAGATGATTATAATATTAAATATTTGATGGATTATCATGACATTTGGTTTAGACATTCAGCCTTAGCCGTACTTTACTGTATTAACTTCTAATTAGCACATGTTTTACATGTTTACACGCTAAACTGTACACCTGCTACACCATCATTGAGTTTGTCTAACCTTTTTTCTTTGTCTTGGTTTTTCCAATGCAAGGTTTGGAGACAGAAATAGTCTGTGACACTCCAAATTATACAGAGCCCTCTTCAGTGTCCCCGTTCTGCTCCGCGAGCCAGAACTCGGATCATACTCTCCCCAACTTCGAAATCGATACTTACAGTCAGCTAGGAGAGAGAGAGGAGATACCTGAACACATGTAACACAACTTTCATACATACACGGGCCAGAGGGAGGGTCAATTAGAAAGGGACCATGTATCATAGTGATTTCTTATTTAAAGGTTTACAGTACGTGTTGGAATATACTATTTTCATCCCTCCATCATTAAAATGTTTCAATGTTATTTCGCCATTCTACACATTGAGTCAGTATAAAAGAATGCAACAAATATCATGAAGTCATAAATCATTGTAGACTCTAATCGAGGGGTTCCCAAACTTTCTGTGTCCAAGGTACACCAAAGACCAAGTCAAAATCTCAAGGCAGACCTGTATTCATATCTGGGCAAAATCCCCTCTATAACACATAGTGTCACTGTTATCACTCTGTGAACATTTATTTAGCTATTCTCCTTCACACTAGCAAAGAGCCTTTGATGTGTCACACTCTAATAGTTCCCACCATGCGCAAATGGCTAAAACGGGTTCACTTTGACAGATTTCTTTTTTTTGTATGATTGTTCTATTTATATTTAATCCAAAGTATATAAGACCTATTTTGTGAAATAAGTGTGTAGGACAAAGTACCGATAAAGTACAGTGTTTCCCTGCACTGGGACCCCCCACCCCTCCCCCCCTGAAATTGTATTAAATAAACTAAACACTTATGTCATTTATCTCATTTATGTGCACGTTTTAGTTGCTTTGCGTATTTACATTCTCTCCTCTCCTCTGTTCTGCTTCATGAACGGCGGAGCTCCACTTCCGAACCCACACACACACACGCGCGCACGAGCATACACACTTACAGCCAGCCAGCCAGCGGAGAAAAAGTAGAGAATGTAAAAAATCTGCCCCACGCACGGACCTCATCCAGCCCAGGCAGAACCCCGCAGAGCAGTAAACCTAGAGGAAACACTGAAGTAAATAAAAAAATCATTCATAACGTTGTGTACAGTTAAATGCAATAGGCCTCGTTGTTTCAAAATCCCACAGCAAACCAGGATTTGTGTTCTCATTTGGGAACCACTGCTCTAATCTATCTACCAGTCAAATCTACATGACAATGAAGAAAACATAATTTGACCTTTGACCTCTAAACATGCAATAGGGCAAATTTTGAATACCTCTGAAAATACCCTTATAACTAACTTCATATTTATCTGGCAGGTTGTCACTATTAAAGGTTACATCTGGTTCAGGGGCCACATATAAAACAATTTGATTTCAAGTGGGCCTGACAAGTAAAACCATTGCATAATCTCCAAATTGCACCTCCAAATTGTGTCTTTTCCTTTAGTGTAAAGAAGTACAAGTACATTTTGAAAACATTCACATCTAATGAACAATGAATTTACAAACAGATGATGGACAGCATGATCTCTCGGCTACGACAAAGTTGGTGATGATGAGTTGGATACTGGTGCCGAATATTATATTCCTTGAGGTGCTGTAGAGCCACACTGGATCCCCATTTACCTCTGTAAAGTACAGACTGCTCCATCTTTCTTTACACTGGCGACTCCTGCATGAACAATAGCCTATGCTTGACAGTGTTGTGTCAGTCTGCCTTATGTAAGCATGTGGGATCTATAATAGCGTATCTAGTACAGGTTCTGCTATTCATCTATTCAGTTATTAGGACAGCGTGATCCCCAGTGGACTATTGGAATAGCAACCCATTTTATTAAAAAAATGGAATTGATGACTTCTATCCAGTGTTCACACTTTGGAAAGTCTTCAAATTAATTCTCTACCAGGTTTATTAATTATATTATATTTTCTCAGCCAATGTTGTTGCACCAACATGTTGCACAGTAGCAATGGTTTATGGCTGTTGTTGCACAAGAAAGTAACAAGAGGCGTGTAGGCGCGTCAGAACCTCTCCAGATAATTTTTTTGGCAGATGGGCAAATCCAAGATGGCCGCTGGTACCATCTTGGAAAAAT
Organism: Cottoperca gobio; assembly: GCF_900634415.1. Taxonomy (NCBI): domain Eukaryota; kingdom Metazoa; phylum Chordata; class Actinopteri; order Perciformes; family Bovichtidae; genus Cottoperca; species Cottoperca gobio. The sequence goes on along the minus strand of NC_041356.1, from coordinate 689,516 downwards.
AACTTTTTTAACCAGAGCACCTAGAATCTTGTATGAACACACTTTTTGTGTAAGTTTACCAATAGATTGTAAACGTAACTTTTGAAGGGGAAGGTAATATGTGGTGTTTGGGGTTTTCACTTTTTTACAGTCAGTAAGGACGCAGACTAACAACGGTAAACCATGGCTAATTACGAATCCATGCTTACAGAACATGTATGGTTTAGTAATGGCAAACCAATTGTATCTTTGGTACTGCTGTACTTGAATCAAACTACCTCCAAAAGGATGTCTTGCAGTAAAATAATTCCTTCATTCAATCCATAAACACTTCAGATTACTATAAAGTTAGTTATAAGGGCATTTGCAGAGACATCCAGAATTTGTCCAATTGCAGCATTAGAGGTCAAAGGTCAAATTGTGTTGTCCTCAGTGTCATTAAAAAGTGACTGGTAAATAGATAATACAGTACTCTAAGCTTTACAATGATATATGACTTCCTGATATTCTGAGTAGGTTACTCTCGTTTATACCGACTCAATGTGTAAAAACAGCAAATAAACTGCAAACAATTGTAACAATAGAGGAATTTTAAAAGGAGCGATATTATATGGAAGACTTACTTGCATTGCTGTAATGCCATCATGCATTTTTCAGCACTAGGCACATAGAATTAAAAAAATAAATCACTCAGAAACGATAGGATGTACAACCTATTTTACTAAATTATAATTTTTGACGGTCTGGTCTTTTCATTGTCTTTTGATAATGCACTTTAAATTAATCTTGACTTGAGTACAAACCACTTTGCTTTAGGCCACCACTGATCCACTTTGTTCCATCTGATTTTGGAAAACATTTGTACTGTAGAAGTGATGTGAGACAAATAAGACTATTAACAGTGCAGGTCTCTGAGCCACAAAGTATGTCACAAACATGTGTTGGCTGTACCAATTGGAGTTGAACGGAGTTGACACAGTGTCAACACAACTTGTATCGCTTTAGGCTGCTGCAATGTAATGCATCAGATGTTACAGGTGCTTGTGAACTCACAGACTGGGGCGACATTCTGTCAATGTCAGTGGTTTGTCTGAGAGGCTTTGTCAAAACAATTAAAAGTTAACATTTGGTGTATTGATTGTAGTTGCAGATAACTTTACACAGAAATACACACCATTTACCTTTTCTAATTTCACCTTCATTGTATTCATCAAATCTCTAATTTTATAGTCCAATGGTGTATTACCATTGTGTGTGCGCGTGCGTGCGTGCGTGCGTGCGTGCATGCGTGCGTGCGTACGTGCGTACGTGCGTACGTGCGTGCGTGTGTTACCTCCAAAGTCTTTTTTCCAGTTGCAAGGTACTCTATATTTCATCGTCTTGTTCTGCTCATCACATGACCCCTCTCTAAATCCTGCTCCACAGTCCCCGTTGCTAGGGACACAGTTGCCATAGCGCCAGTCAGTGCATTCTGACTCCGGCTGGGAGGGTTCGAGGACAAAATTGAAGATTTGTTATTACTTGTTTCACACACATGTAGCAGAGTTTGTTTAGTATGTGATATCACTGGCCATAGTTGTCATAATTAGATATCCGTGTATCTGTGTTGAGTTCTTTGCTCAACGGCGCTCTCTCTTAGAGGTGGTAGATTAATGCTACGGGCAGTTTTGAAACGTTGCCAGTTAATGAGACGTGTGCGTGAGGTAAGATGCTGAGCGGATTGTTGTATATTAATGTCCGTATGTACTGACCAGTATATATCCTGTTCCTATTAAGGCAATAAACTACGGCATAGAAGATGACAAACAAGCCTCCGACTCAGCATTCTCCACACAACACAAAGTCAAGTGGGTCGCTTGAACCAGCCAGTCACAGAGAAGAGTGACTGAGCGCAGTTACACGTGCATAGTTTAAATGTTATTTCAACATCCACACATTCAATGACAGTGCTACTGGTGGCCAGCTTGACCTGCCAAGTTCAACCAGTACCTGTGTGAGCAATGCAATCTGTAAGCATCAAGGTGTACACTGCCATGCACCTGAGCACCCAGGGGTGAATATGAAAGTATGAGTCATTATATATTTATTTTTGTTACCACACGTGTGACTCCTATTGGCTGGTGGTGTAATAGTATAAAGCAACGTATGTGTCAACTTCCACTGTGCCAGTGTCACGTAAGTACATTAAGATGTCACAACTCTGAAATAATTGCAAGAGACAAAAAAAATTACTTTTTTCTTTATGATACATCCTGTGATTTACAGTTTACGTTTGTTGAATGGATCAGGTACAACTAAAATACTACGATTCCAACTGGAACTTACATGTAGGTACAGTGGAGGAGAACAAGATGTGTATGAATGAATCTACTTATAACAAGTAAAACACAGCCATAAATCTTTTATCCATGTCGTTCATAACTGGACTTTTAACTGTATTAACTTTGTTTGTAGGGTGCAGCACAACAAAGTAGAAAATAACAACAATAAACACAATTAGAAAAATTGAAAGAAAACATTCAATTATACTTAGTGGAAGCACAAATATCAAGGAAAAATTACCAAATTAACGTAATCTACCTGTCTACCCGTAAATCAACAAAATCACACAGGTAAAGTACTCCACTCCTTTTTTCACTTATAGTTATACTCTGTAGGTTTATTAAAAATAAAATCACCATTAACCCATAAGTAAAACTAATTATTTTCCGTTCACTTGTTTTATTTGATGGTCTTGCTGCTCTGGCCTGAGTGCCTTAAAGATTCAATGTTTAGTTCCGAGCCCCCTGCTCCAAGGAAATACAGGTCAGCAATTGAATTTATAGTCTGGTCCTTGAAGAGTAAAATTAGGTGCTACCTGGAAGAAAATGGTATAAAGCTAGTTTTGGTGTCAAACAAAGCAGAATTCTGAGTAGAACAACATATCCAAAATCTGCAAAAATCCCCTTTGGGGAATTTCTTTTATATGTATTTGAATATTTTTTCTTTTTCGGCATTAATACTGTGGGGCATAAACATTTTTCATCAATATAAGCGTACTTTTAATGAAAGACGTTCTGTCTCTGAGCGGATCTAAATTACTTTGCTACTCATTTAAAATAATCATTGAATACTCATTAAACGTAATGTGGGTATCGCTAGTTTTCGTCAACAAAACTACAATGGGCTGCCTGTGTTTTAGGTACAAAGGCCTGGTTACAAGTGCATATAAGCGTCATCCACGTTCAGCAAGTTCCAGCACAATTTATGTAGAATTTCCCGAAAATTTCTACCATAATTATCATTGAATACTACAACACACGGTAAGTCAGTAACAATACCCGCTCATTGTATTAATGAAGCTGATTTTGAAATGAGAGCTCATTTACTAATATTGATGTTGACAGTCTCGACTCGAAACTGGGTGAATAGGTGATAACTTATAATTCTTCCCTCTAACTTCCACTGTCTGTAGGTCATACATCAGTGAAGGTCACCTTTAAGAAAATATGTCCGACTTTCAGGAAGACTCCTGTGTTATCTGTAAGCAAGGCTTTGAAGAAGAACAATCAGTAACCGTATCAAAAAAGGGCATATTGAGCCTTTTCAGCTACAGTGAAAAACGTGGGCTATCAGATCTAAACAGCTATTTTGCTGAACGTATTAGCACGACACCTATTGGCAAAGTGTTGGTACATACAAAGTGCCGTCGAGACTTTACAGACCCGAAGAGTCTGTAAAGTCTGTGAAGAGTCTGTAAACGGTGCGGAAAAGGTGCAAGCTATGCATGTTCTTGATGGCGGGGCCCTTATTCTTAGAGTGAAATGGCAGAAGAAGGTGACGTACAAAGACATAACGATACAATATGCCAACTATGTGCGTGCAAGGTATGGCAACTGTTGCATCGTGTTTGATGGCTACGTACAAGGTCCGTCAATCAAAGATCACGAGCACCAGCGAAGAGTTGGAAAAACATGTGCAGATATTCAGCTTAGTGAATCTACAAAGGCTCACGATGACCAGCAAACCATTCTCTCGAATGAAAAGAACAAAAGTCAGTTCATCGCGTTGCTGAGTCGATGCTTGGAAGCTGATGGTCAGATCGTGCACAACAGTACTGGAGATGCTGACACAATGATAGTGGAATGTGCCCATCAATTTTCAAGACAGGGAAGGGAAGTAAGTGTAGTAGCAGATGACACAGATGTACTTGTCCTCTTGATGTACCACTGGAACCAGAATATGGCTGATATATACTTCCATTCAGAGGCAAAGAAATCAAAGAATGGTTTGAAGGTGTTGAAAATTCAAGACCTTGTTAACAAAGCTGGCAAAGTAGTTACATCCCATCTCCTGTTCATCCATGCATGGAGTGGTTGCGACACCACCTCTGCAACATATGGGCATGGCAAAACCAGTCTTTTGAAGAAGATAAAACAATCAGAAGAATTGCAGCAGATATCCTTCTTGATGACCAATCCTGAGCCGACAGTGGAACAGATTAACAAAGCTGGTATCCGGTTATATGTTATCTTATATTGAGGCAGAGCAGATGATTCTTTGAACAGTCTAAGGTACGCTAAATACATGGAGATGGTGTTGACAAGCAAAACCCCAATTGATCCACAGAAGCTTCCACCTACAGAAAGAGCAGCATATTTTCAGTTTGCGGGTCCATTTGCAAGTCATACTTTGGTTGAAGCTCACAAGCAATGACCTGGATCCGATGCAATGGGGTTGGAAACTTGCTGATACTAACATACTAACACTAACATATTTTTGCGGATTTTGGATATGTTGTTCTATGGCACATTTGGCTTATGTGGTGTAAAAATCATTTTTATACTTTTTTTTCCCGGGTCAAAAGGCCCAAAGACCAGACTATCAATCAAAAAAAAAAAACTCTAAAACAGACACGGACCATGGATGTATTATTGACAATCTCTGGAGGAACAAGTGGTATTACAGACTGGACGCAGCACAGCTAGCTGTTAGCATGCTAACTTCAGTAGATATCTCTGCAACACAACACACAGACATCTTAGACATAAGCGTCAACACTGTTACCTCATCACACTCTGCTGATAATGTTGGTTTATATATTTTTATAAAAAAAAATGAAATTCTGCAAAATCTTACACATTACAAACATATTGAAAACATCAAAAATCACGTGGTCTTGCCCCTAAGATTATGAAATTCCAGTCCTGGTACCCACTGATGTAGTTTTGGGGTAGGAACTCGTGTAAGATGAGTGAAAGTGTAAGCAGTTAGAAATCCTCGCTCAGTGACTTGCATCATTATCCCACAAACTCCGTTCCGCCTGATGAATGTGCATCTTGTAGCAGCTGGCGCTAGCATTATTGCTATTACTGTCAGCTGCTTTTGACAGTGGCCTCATTCACATTTAGTTGGCAAAAGTTAAGTCGTAACAGTGTTGGGATACTGAATCTTGAAAAAAAAAGGCACAATCTTTAGAGGGGGGACAGCAGGCACGACGGGGAGAAAGCAAGAGATAGTATTACCTTTCTTGTTTTTCCCTCCAGCTACACTTTTGACAGTGATGAGAGTGAATAACAGCAGCAGCAGCGCAGCCCTCATTCTGTGGGAAAATCAACATTAAAAGGTTCACCATTAAGTGTTGACCCTGACCCCTGGGTGAAATCATTATCTGCTCCTCTCACCACAACATCACAGCTCATAACAATCCGACAGGGGACTTCTGAACACCGGCTGTCTCTATACAAGAGAACAACACATACATTATTTTATAAATCCAACTTTTTAAAATCCTAAATGTGAAATGAAAGTATCACTACTTGTTATGGTTGTGTCTATATATAGCAGGCTTGCATTGTCTAGGTAGTGGGTAGTTTAGGAGACAACAATGTGTATATATTTTCAACAAGAATATTTATTTTTAAATTATAACCTCTAACAATTTCAGATGATCAATGCAGCCGTCGATCTTCTTTATGGTTTGGCAGCCTAGAGTAGGACATGTAGTTCTGTGGTGTTAGCTGCATGCTAGTGACATGTTCAAGGTATTGATGATTTTTCATTTCTAAAACTCAAAAGCTGTCAAACACACCTATGCTACCATGATGTTTTCTTCATTTAAGGGGGTCTTTCTGCTTTTTAATATTTGGAGTGGACAGTTACAGTCCTTGTCACATATAACTCCCTGTCTTGGCCTGGGGACAGTGTAAACTGCAATAGATTTACCCAATACATCTACCCAATACATCTACCCAATATATCTACCTTATATATATATACCCAATACATCTACCCAATATATCTACCAATATATTTACCCATTATATCTACCAATACATCTACCCAATATACATTATCTACCCAATACATCTACCCAATATATCTACCTTATATATATATACCCAATACATCTACCCAATATATCTACCAATATATTTACCCATTATATCTACCAATACATCTACCCAATATACATTATCTACCCAATACATCTACCCAATACATCTACCAATATATCTACCGAATACATCTACCCAATATATCTACCCAATATATGTATCTACCCAATACATCTACTCAATATATCTACTCAATATATCTACCCAATATACAGTATCTACCCAATATATCTACCCAATACATCTACCCAATACATCTACCCAATATATCTACCCAATACACGTATCTACCCAAGACATCAACATCTACCCAATACATCTACCCAATATATCTACTCAATATATCTACCCAATATACAGTATCTACCCAATATATCTACCCAATACATCTACCCAATACATCTACCCAATATATCTACCCAATACACGTATCTACCCAAGACATCAACATCTACCCAATACATCTACCCAATATATCTACCCAATACTGTATATCTACCAATATATCTACCCAATACATCTACCCAATATATCTACCCAATACTGTATATCTACCAATATATCTACCCAATACATCTACCCCTACAGAGCAGACATTCCATGCATTCCAAACCACTCTGCTTAGGTACACATTTATTCCCTGCATACAATACAGCACAAGACATTAGCCATAGGCACAGTGATCATGAAAGCCAACAACAAACAGACCTATTGCTACACAATGTAGTTCACTCCTGTAGGGTTCATTATTGTAAGGTTTTGTGTCGCTGCATACCATACTTCTAGATATGATTCTTAATTTAGGCACAAGATAAAAAGACCAGCAGAAGATGTGTTTTTTGACGTTTTTTCTATCCACGAAACTCTTTTATCTCAAAGCTTGCCAACAGACATCATTAACTATCACAAGCTTTGCCTCACTAGCCAGCAGGATCCAACATCTACTCACTCACCCCGAGGCCTTGGTGTTAGGGGATCGGATCACACTGCACGGAAAACCAAAACTATTAATATGAGTGAGAACTTATTACACTTTAATAAGATATACTATTGACCAATACAATAAAAGTCCACTGACTTGTGTTTGGAGGAGCTTCCACCTTCTACGACCAATGAAATATGATCATTCTGAACAGCACATGTGATGTCAGCGTCCTTATGAAAAGCTCCGACAAGAATAATTTAATACACAGTGCAAGCAAAGTCGGTGGAGCATGATGGATTGCATGTTTCACACACCAACCAGGCTGCAATTATGCACTGCTCCTCTAATAACCTGTTCAGGGACTGGAGTTAAAAAAGCACCGCAGCAGCATCCCATGAGGACAACATTCCAATCTTTCCCAGGATCAACCCGAGCAGCAGCAGGTTGGAATGAAAATATATTCACGGCAATAAATTCCTTGGTCAAACCGAGCCTCATTTATGTATAATCTTTTTTTGAATGATGAGAGGTATGATGAGACAAATGAGATAGAGGGTTTACTCCTGAGTTTGTGTATTTTGCTTTATTTTTCAAACTGCATTATTAAGACATTTTTGAAATAGTAATGATTAGTCTCAACTCCCCCCAACCCCTACCTTCTTGTTTCACGACATGACACAACTCAATCCTATTAAGGCTCAGATGGAAGGTTAGAAGCCATCACTGTTGTGTGAATGACCAACAATGAGTCTTGTTCCAAGGTTAGAGGTTAATAAGGCCCGACGGCCTGAACCGTGCCTTCTAATGTTCCCATGTACAAGGAAAACTCATGTGCCCAAATACATTGTAGATTAGATGGTGCAACACACCTGATTAGATGTGTGAGAATAAGAAGGCAGCAGAGTATAATCTGATGCTGCTGCTTTTAGATGTAGTTATGTGTTTCTTAATCGTCATTTAGGTCCTCTGTGTTTTATAAAACCATGTTGTAATTTGACTTGAGGGGTTTTCCCGACATCTAAAGATTGAGATTTTATTGATTTTTTTTTTATTAACATTGAGACGGCTATTTTGCTATGACAATTTTGAAGAAACATTGGCCCCCACTGTGTGCAGTCTCAAGTGCAGCAGAAACAGAAAGACTGCCAAAAAGAGAGAAGAGAGAGAGAGAGAGAGAGAGAGCTTGGCTCTTTGAAGCGTCAATGTTTTACTGACAGCTGCAGTACTATGACTGTAGAAAACACTTCAGTGACAGTGATAGTGTGTGTGAACGCCGGAGCAAAGAGCTGTAAAAGATGCACGAGAAATGGACTTTATAAGTGTTGTCACATAACAGTTAATTACAGACTTTAATGCATGGCTTTACCCCTCTTCCCATGGTTCCTTTCTGCATCTGCAGTGCAGAAGTCAGAAGCATAAAGATATTAAATGATCTGGGGTTGTTTCTATATTACTTGTCTGAACATTATGCTGTGGCAGCTTGACTTGGTTAGTGCATCCCCCTCGAATTTGCACGGGAAAGAACTCAACAAAGGGTGCATTCAGCCGTGAAATTATTAACTTCTCAAATTCCTCATTCCTGTGAACCACTTGTCGTTAAATATACATAAGTATTTTTGTCTTGGGGAGGGGGCTTTATAACCAGTGTCCCTTGTGGCTCATAGTTAGCTGGCTTGCTGAGGAAGCATGCTACGTAATGCCCACAACAAGTTCAGGGCATCGTGATTAATTCAGCCAATTATATTGCATATTGAATTTGTTATGGTTTATAACTGCACTCCAACATGCTTGAATGAGAAAAAAAATTAACTCAGAGCTGTAATTGACCTAATTCTAAGAGCCGTGATACACGAGACAAATGTGCGTCCAAACACCCAAACGGAGAGCAGGCATTGCTGTCTGTGAGACCTGCTGCCATAGCGACACTGTATTAGTACATACAGAGGTATCATCATCGTGTGGTGCTGTAGCCTCTTTTCATTGGGCGAGACGTTTCATCGAGGAGTGTGGGCGCGGGTCACAGAGCCTGAAAGCGAGGGTCTCACACCAACAGTCGACAGTTGGCGGCTGCTGGCTCTGCAGCCTTCGCCTCGTGGAAACAAGGAGATAATGAGAGAGAAAAGTCTCGGAGACAACTGGTGTGTGTCTGTTTGGCTGCTGGTGTTACTCGGCTCTGCCGGCGACTTCCCTCCATCGAACAGCAGAATCGTTACAGGAGTTAAGTGGTAACTTTAGGTAATTGTAGAGTATTTACTGCAAAGACAAATGAATGGATAAAATGCCGCCCACATGTTTCTGCCAACAGAAAGAGAGGACAGTCTGTCACAAGCTCTTTATCCATTATACACAATCTCATTGTTAGTGAAGCCAGTGACCGAGAAACACACTGGGACCAAAGCCCGGGGCTTGTTTATGTGCATGAGTGTGTTTGTGCAACATAATAAAAATCCAAGAGCATTGTGAACAATCAGACAGTAGGTCACTTCTCCTTTTTAGAGGATTTTATATCTGCTAATGCTTATTTACAGCACGTTTTTCATACTTGTCCTTAAATATTACAATAACCATACCAGTTAAAGCAAACTGAACATCGGTGGTAAAGCTTTTGAACCAGACCGGGGTTTGATATTGGGGCCAAGAAAGATGACATCTGTGGAGCCTGGTGTCCACAACAACAGGGATTTTCACTGACTGGGCTACAAGTCAGTAACGTCCCAGAGGACCGCCTGCAGGATCAGTAAGTGTGACACTATGCATCAGCACTGGCTTAGTTTAGTCACAATCATCAAAACCACATGATGCTTTTGTTTATTGCTTATTTAGCGTGTGAACGTGTTACACCGGTGCTACCAGAAAGAAAAATCCTGTCCGACAGACAGGAAACTCTTGAGTCCCTCGAGCGACTTCCTTCTCTCTGCTCTGATTGTCTCCGTCAGTGCCGAGAGGTCCATCTGCCATAAGACACCACAGAAAATAGCAGTCCTGGAACTACACATTCTGACATGTAAGTAGACAAAGAAACCATTTCCTTCAGGGCCTTGATGGTATGAGAAGTTATTTCCGGTGAATGAGTGTGTGAGAGAAAGGAAAGGAATCTTTACTACTGCTCCAGTGGACATGGAGTCCTCCCCATGACTGGGATTAAATGAGGATATACTTGTACTCTGTCTTTTGAGAGTCAGTTCAATTATACATACAATTATATAAACATCTAACTCCTCTGCTCATTGAGACCGCCGATCTTTATCACAGTCAATCAGCGAATGAGGACAACATAGACTTTTAGCATGAATAAACACTTCAGGTTGCGGTGGTGCAGACAGCTGCATAGATTAAAATGAAAGTATAAAACCGTGTCTGATGAGGGGTTTGTATTCTCCCTAGCAAACATTACAGCAGGGGTCTTTGCAGACATACCTGAGGAGGAGATCTTTTCTACTTCCTGCTTAGTTTGTCGAGACTCGCTGCCGCAGTTTGGTGTGACGACGGGCACAGTAAACAGGCAGGTTGATGAGGTGCTTCAATGCAACAGCTCTGATAGTGATGAGTTCAGAGCTGTTGTATTGAGCATTCAGCTCTATGGTCATGTATTGCACAGTAAAGAAGGTGGACAAAATATTAGAAACACCTTTCAGTGTCAATTGTGAACACATGGTTAGTTTCAGTGTTTGCATTATAATGTTCTGCAACACTGTAACTCTTGTCGATAACATTACATAATGTTCATTTAAGCACATAATGACACACACACACACATGACGATTGCAAAAGCTATCCGTAAAAGATTCCCTTTGTGTTCCATTTAAATTCACCTTTTGAATGTCCGCATGGTTCCGATGCTTCTCATGGCTCCTGTGCGGGTCGAAGCTGTGATCATTGTTCCCCGCCTGTTCTTTATAGAATGTGAAGTCATTTCCTGCTCTATGCTAACGTTTAGCTTCAGAGGGCTTTGTCTGCAAGGATGACAACATATAACCTTTCATTTTAACTTCTGCTGAGCTGGCATTTAGCAGACTTTAAAAGTCATGGTTGGTCAATGAAGCAAAAACACAGACACACACACACAGACACACACACACACACACACACACACACACACACACACACACACACACACACACACACACACACACACACACAGGCCTCATAATAGGCTGACAGTATACATTTCTGGGGCGTGTTCACTTTTTAATCTGAAAAAGTGTGCTATGAAAAAGAGAAATTTTGCTCCCGAGCCACCAAAGTTTAGAGTTTGGAGATTAGAGAGCTGGTCAGTGTGTGTGTGTGTGTGTGTGTGTGTGTGTGTGTGTGTGTGTGTGCGTGTGTTGCTGTTAATTAGGGATTTTGAAAAGCAGCCAAGAGGAAATGACTTTTTATCGGCCCCTGTATGACCTACTAACTGTACCACAGAGCCAGACAGTAACAGAGACAGTACACACACACACACACACACACACACACACACACACACACACACACATAAACACACGAACACACACACACACACACACACACACACACATCCTTAAGTAACAGCCTTTCTACACAGGCCTGTCATACTATGGCCACTGACCAGAAATGAATATATATTTACCATATAAATAGCTTTAAACTATTTCAGGTATTTTCATACACGTGGAAAAATTTATATATTACATTTTTATATTCGGAACATTTTCTTTTGAGGACTTTTAAAAATGTACAAATGCACTGAAAGCAATGCCAAGCTGTGGCTCAGTAACGTATTTGCACTATTGCTGTATTTTTACACGTCACAATACTTTGTTTTAGGCCTCATTATACTACAGTAAGCTGTATTTTATATTATAGTGTTTTCTTTGTTTGTTTATTTATAAGCCCAACAGTTTTTGCATCACTTGAATTACAGTAATTGAATTTTTACAGTAAAATCTTGAAACAGCTGAACAGTATTATTCAGAAAATAGTTTCAGTTTGTTTATTACTTCAGATTCATGTATTAAATATACAAATGTCAAATAAATAGATGTTCATGAGATATAAAGGAAAAGAAAACAATGTAAATATATTTGATATGATGGAAGCTTGCCATACTTAGACTTTAGACTTAGCGGACATATGGACAGAGATGGACAGCTGTCTGTCTGTAAGCAGGATTTTCATGAAACTTGGTGTCAGGGTGCAGCCTGGGCTGCAAGCAGCAGATCCGAATTATGCTGCGGATACGCAAATTATTTTTCATTTTCGTTAAATGCAAGATTTGTGGCATTTGTGCTGCATTCATGTGGTGTCAGAAAAATAAGAAGAATTAGTTCCCGACTGGGAAAATTGCTGTGAACGTCTTCTCAACATGTTGCTTAAACTCTCTGAGCGATAAAACACAACATCTACTTTCAATGTTGTTTGTGCATTAAAAACAAATTCTCAGCACGGGAAATGGGAGCAACCGAGGAGCACCTGAACGCACCATTGGCCTTGGCGGAGGTCTTCCTATGTAAGTTTCAAACGTCATCCATGTCCATATCACTGCAAACTTGGGGCTAAGTAATATTCCAGCAGAAGAAGACAATGCACAGACAATGGGAGGATATGTAAACACAAACCATGGAAGTTGTGAATAAAACCTATAAACATAAACCTTTTCAAATAAGAACCTGCTTGTCTCTGAGGTCACTAGCTGAAATTTCTCCAGGAGTACACCTGAATGCTGTCCTGGTCCTGAATCTTCACTTTACATGCCAGCAATAACAGTTTGCACAATTAGGTTTTATTGAGCTGCATCTGTCTTCCTCTATAATCCACTTTTGGTCGCTGCTCACCAATCTGTTCTGTTGCCCAGTTTGTCAGCACAAAAAAAAGCCGAGCTAATAATATGTAATTCTCTCAACACTGCTCCCATCTGCCTGCACGTTCTACCTTTGCTTCCCCTCTTTCATACACACACAAGCGTGCACGGGAAATGTGCCGAACACTTGAAGCGCAACACAACAAAGCGACTGGTATCAGCAGGAAGCGAAAACATGCATTTATAACATTTTTAATCAAACCCTAAAAATATGCTACACTAGCTTAACTGCTGCACTTGCACAGACACATTTGCTCTCTCCTATGGTACGAGCGAAACACACACACACACACACACACACACACACACACACACACACACACACACACACACACACACACACACACACCATGTGAAGTGTGTATAGAAGAGCTTTACTTGCAGTATTTTAAAGTTGAGGTGTGTGGAAAGTGCTGGGATCTGGCACAGAAAATGGGACAATTACATAAAGACTAATAAAACCCAGCGGGGCAGATGATAAGCACTAAAGAAGAAGACTGAATGCAGCACAGGGTTACATGTACATATGAAGTGTATGCTGCTTCAGAAGTTATAATAGTCACATGTTGTAAGCGGAGAGAGTTCTTAGTGTTCTAAGGGTTAGCTCTTTGACATTTTTTAAGTTATTCCAGGTGAGAAAATACATGTCATGTAAAAGATGAGCTGAAATGCAGCGCTCATTTACTTATTTAGCTGGCAGAAAGACTCTGTCTCTCTCCTGTTCCCTAAGTCTTCTACACCCCCCCCCCCCGCCCCTGCTTTTGTCTCACAAAACAGTTATTCTGGTTGCATTAGCCCAATTCACGCCGCTATGTGTTGTCATGACACAAAGCATACACAACGCCACTAAACTGTTCAACCCAAAATCCCAATCTTCAACTTTTCACTTTGTTTTTCTTGATTGTATAGATCGACATCGGCAAACGATAAAAGCGGCACAGCTGTAGCGGGGAGAATCTCTTCTTTTTTAGCTTTTTTGTTGCTTCTTTGATCCTTTTTTTTATCTTATCTTATCAGACACTACTGAATCAATTCATGCCTCTCCTTTCATCTTATACCCATGATGTGGAATTGATCTTCATCAAGGGAGAGCAAGACAGAGAAAAGCAAGAATAACAGCAGAGAAAGAAATTGCAATTTTTAGGCCATAATGTATCAAAGCAGCTTTGATGGTATTTAAACAGGCCAAGAGACGTGGTGGTGGCAGAGTTACTTTAACTCCAACAAAAATAAAAACATCATTGCTGGATGACAATTGAATACATATCACTAAAAGCTCAAGAGATTTATGATTTTTGCTCAAGTTGGCTCCTAAAATGATCCTTTAACCGTTATAAGAGACTTAGTGGAGAAGTAGGTCCACAACAAGTTGTAGTTTTTAATAGATATTCCACGCTGCACAGGAGATAATATTTGATTAAGCTTTGTAAATGAGCATAAGAGTAGTTGGCAGTGTGTCATACTCCTGATCAAAGACACCCAAACAACCTCAGAACTGAAGCTTTCATTATTCAGGAGGAATTAGTTTGTCAATGGGAAAATGAATAGAGATTTCACAGGAATTAATTGAGCAGCGTATATCTTGTTCCCGAACTCCTCTCACTGAAGCTGAACCTCTAACCACGGCGTGTGATGTTGTGATGTCTGCACAGAGTATCCCATCTACTTTGTGTCACTATCTGAGGTAGCATGTGTTGCATTGCTCTACATACTTCTTCTCACAATATATTGAAAAGTGAATACAGAGTTTATATCCAACTCTTTACTTATTGTAAGAGGACGGATACGATCTCCTGCATATAAACCCAGGCTCACAGCAGCTCCGTGCCTCCAGAAATCTGCCAAATGCGACTAAACCATTGTCATTGGTTGCAATTACAAGATATCAATAAATAATTCAGATGTTCTACAATTCATCCTTTGCCACCTGCTTGGGTTTGGACTCACACGGTCCAAATACTAAATTGCATCAACCCTTAGAGAACCACAGAGAGCCTTTTTAGGAGAACGCAGGGGGTCTTTAAGAGCAGATAGCAGGTCAACAGTATATGTCAGTATATATCCCCATGTATTTTTGACCACTTGAGAATTGATAAGAATTCTCAAAAGTCCCTCCAAAATACCACATCAAGACCTAAAGACCCTGAGGAACACGAGAAAAACTTATGTTGCGAGTTGGTATCAAAAACTTCTGACATTTGGAGATTTATGTAAGAATACACCGTCCAATACATACACCCTCCAATACATACACCCTCCAATGCATACACCGTCCAATACATACACCCTCCGATACATACATCCTCCAATGCATACATGCTCTGAACACGCTCAGTCTGTAGCTTGTGGTGGTAAAGTTTCATGAGCATGTGATGATCCTAGAGGTCACAACAGCTCATGTTATACAGTGAGGTCAGTGACTAACATCATCGCACATTAAAACAAGTGGGCTCATTGGATCCATAAGAGTCTCGTCTTCAGTCATATCCAATGTATGCAGTTCCAAGACTGTTCAGGGAGCACAGCATGCAGAAATATTGAATTACACCATTTTTAGAATAGGCGAAAAACATAAATGGACAGGGTATGTTTTAAAATGTGATGACTTTGATCATAAATATGAATATGTGCCATGAAGGAATATTATGGTGTATTCAAGGCTGTTCAATCTTCTCTGTTTCATTTGATCAAAGGGTCAATTTGTTTCTGGTTTCTGTATTACAAAATCTTATTTCATCTGTAATTATAATCTTGATGACAAGGTGTGATAACATAATTCGAGTCACTCTCACTAGGAAATGTTTCCCTGGCCTCAACAAAAAGAGTTTCTATTGCAGGAAAAAAAAGTGTGAAAAAAAGAGTGTATGGTTATCACTCGCTATTTTGCTTGTTTATGCAAGAGATGACCGCCACATATCAAGTGGGACAGAAAACGTGAAGTGGATTTCAGTCTTCTCCTGCCTCTACAGTCAACCACTCCGTTAAGCCTCAAAATAGAACTATTTAACGCACAATCTCTCACAAATAAATCCTGTCTCATACATGATCACATCCAAGACAAGGGGGTTGACTTCATGTGTCTTACTGAGACCTGGCATCAGCCTGAGGCCTATTTTGCCCTAAATGAAGCCTGTCCTCCTGGCTATAATTACCTGGAGAAAGCCCGCCGTAATGGTCGCGGTGGCAGATTAGCCATAATACACCGCAGTGACCTGAAATTGACCCCATCTCTCTGCCTGACCTATCATCATTTGAATGCCTTGCATTTAAATGCAAACCCCCCTTCCCCATGACCATTCTCCTCATCTACCGCCCACCCAAGCCAAACCCGGCCTTCATCTCAGAGATAAATGAACTTCTCACTTCACTCTATACTACATCTGCAAATACTGTCATACTTGGAGATTTGAACATTTACGTCGACACCTTCTCCCGCCATCCTGCAGCTGAGTTCTTACAACTACTGGACATTCTCAACTTAAAACAACATCTTGATGTTCCCACACACACCAGGGGCCACACGCTCGACCTGGTCATCACTGACTCAGTCCCCATTACAAATCTGTTGGTGTACGATCTGGGAGTGTCTGATCACAAGGTCATCTCAATGGAGTTGAAATTGTCTCACCAGACCAAGCCCAAACAACAAATTCACTTCAGAAATCTTAAAAATATCAACACAGACATCATGGCGTTGGACCTCCAGCAAATCCCCTCTGCAAACTTCACAACAGTCAGTGAATCAGTGGATTTCTACAATAGAACACAGAACAGAAACGCACGGACACAGTTCTACTCCAATATCATCAATAAAAACCCTGGAATCTTCAAGCAGTTGTTCTCCACCATAAATCATCTCCTCAGGCCACAAACTATTACATACCACAGAAGAGCAGTGCAATAGCTTTATTACTTTCTTCAAAACTAAAGTCGACACCATTTGCTCTTTTCTCTCCAGCTCCTCCGCTCATTCTGTCCCTGCTGTCAACCCACAGCCTGGGATGTAGCCTCCACTACACCATCGGACTCTCTGACTCCGCCCTGAGCTAGTTCCGGTCCTACCTCTCTGGAAGAACAGAGTACGTATCCTTGGGAGGTGCAAGTTCCCAGATACACCCAGTAACCTGTGGTGTCCCTCAAGGGTCGGTTCTCTCACCCTCTACACTCTGCCCCTTGGCCGTGTCATCAGCCGGCATGGAATACCATTCCATTGCTATGCTGATGACACACAGCTATATATAAAAACCGACCCGATGCTACATGCAGCCCCACTGTCGACATCATCACTATCATCATTGAACACCTGCCTTGAGGAGATAAAGGCTTGGATGAAAGACAATTTCCTTCAACTAAATAGCTCAAAAACAGGCTATTTTAGTTGGCACACCACACCAGGTCCGGTCTTCACCCATAACCCACATCACTTTTTCCAACCTAGGTGTAAGATTTGATCCTCATCTGACCTTTGACATCCACATCAAACATCTGTGCAAGACCTCCTTCTACCACCTCAGGAACATTGCAAAACTCCGCCCCACACTCTCCCTGTCAGATGCTGAACAACTCGTCCACGCCTTTGTCTCCTCAAGGTTGGACTACTGCAACGCTCTCCTCATCGGGATTCCAAGCAGGAGCCTTCAAAAGCTCCAATATATCCAAAACAGCGCCGCTAGGATCCTGATGAGGGTGCGAAAATATAATCATATCACACCCATTCTCCACTCCCTCCACTGGCTTCCTGTCTCATTCAGGGTTGAGTACAAAATCTCCCTACTCACCCATCAATGCATACATGGAAATGCTCCTCCATACCTCAAGGAACTCCTCCCTCAACAAACCTCCACACGCAACCTCCACTCCTCTAAAAAAACTTTGCTCCATCCCCCCAGGACCAAGCTCTGCACCATGGGCGATCGGGCCTTCTGCTCAGCCGCTCCTCACTTGTGGAATTCCCTCCCAGAACACCTGAGGGCTCCACAGGCCACCGACTCCTTCAAGAAGGAACTAAAAACCTTTCTTTTCAAAAAAGCCTTTCTGTAACCTCTTATGTCTGTTGTTTTTATTGTTGTTTTTGTTGTTGTCCTGCATTTTAGCGCCTTGAGATTGCTTTTAGCTTTGAAAGGTGCTTTACAAATCCAATTTATTATTATTAGATGTCAGATTAATCCTGTGAGTCATAACCTCCTTTTCAACTTTTTTTTTTGTTCATGTTTTATTCTTTAAATTAATTTCAGTGCAAATGCTAGTGTGCCACATTTATGTAATGATATGACCATTTACAATGTGAGATACAGTGGAATTAAAGCTGTAAAAGCATCGGATTGATAAAATCATACTGTGCTAATAACTGCGCACAATGTTTCTGTAAATTATTAATAATAATAATTAGGAAGTATTCGGTGTGTGAAGCTTCAATGGTGATGGCAAGAAAAGCATGCATAACAGTATCTTTATTAAAGTGAATTAGTGATGAATCACCCTCATACATGTATGCATGTATTCCTATAGAATATCTTTACGAATTATCCATGATTATGAAGATACAGAAAAAATAGAAATGCATGGCGCCCCTGTGTGTGTATTAAATAGCACACTATAGACGGAGTCTTCATAGAAAGTGTTAGCGGAAAGGTTTGACAAGGCAAGAAGCAGGCTGTGAAGGATCAGCGACGGTCTGCTTTGGTGGAGCAAGTGTTGTTGTCAGCTGGGGTGGGCGGGGTTACTTCTCGGAAATCTGAGGAGGCAGGTTCCCGGCCAACAGGTGAAGAGGAAAGAGTTCGCTATTTACTGTATATCCGGCTTGTTCCAGTCTTTGGTGAGAAAGATGTGGATAAATGTTTCATTCTCTTTGATGCGTGTCACGACAAACGGCCTGAACACGTGTGGACACTACAGGTCAGGAGGTTTTACGCAGCATCGTCTGAAGATAACCTTTATTATGAGCGGTTCAAAGCTGGTGTTTTGAAGGCTCATGAGCTTGTGCCAGACGCGTATTGCCAGAAGTTTCACAAGGTATAAAAAACAGAATCGGACATACAGTATGTTGAGTTTGCTTGTGAGAAAGAGGCATTGTTAGGAATGTGTTCTCATTGTGTTGGAGGATGAAAAGGATCCATGGGGAACGTCACATTTGCTGTATAAATGTGTTGGATGTTGATGTGCAGGAGTACCTAGAACTGTATGTAACACTCTGGAGGCCAGTACTCAGACCTCGTCATTTATTGGTGAATCTCAAGATAATACTGTTGCAATAAAAGAAGAAAACAGGCAGTAAATAATTAAATGAATGATATCTGGTATTGTGCATGATGTCTCGCTGTCACTCTCAGTGGGACTCCGGATGTTGTGTTTTCCACTTCTTCTCAAATTGGCAAAGTGTTATTCATATGGTTTGTTCAGTGGGATAGTTAC